>NC_041393.1:120054160-120062120 GCF_002162155.2 Triticum dicoccoides | reverse complement strand
CACCGCGCCGCCGCCAGCCGACCCCGTCGCCCGAGGTTCGCCGCCGCCTTGATTCGCGTGTCGCCGATTTTTTTTATAAAAAAACCGTGCGGTTTTTTCTTTGTTTTTTTGTTTTTTAGATCGGTTTTATTTTTCGGTTCGGTTAAATAGCGAGCGTTCGCTCGTTCGTTCGTTTTAACGAACGTATTCGTCAGATCTGTTTAGTCAACGAACGTTCGTTCGTCAGCCTATTCATCCTTTTTCTTTTTCTCGGATTTAATCCGCGATTTTTCTGATCGCGATTCCAGATCCGATTTTCATTTTAGTATAACTTTTCGCTCGTTTATCGGAATCAGGCGATTCAAGCGCCTGGAGTTTCGTCTCGAAACCCTCTTTTCGAATAATCAACTTAAACAAGTGTTTGCTTCTGTAAAATTTGACTTAGATCCAGATTAGTAAAACGAAGCTGTTTTCTTTCGCCGTTTGACTTTCGTTGCTTTGTTTGATTTGGTTCTTTTTGCAAACCGGAGTTCTTAAGTTGAACATTCTGGTTAGATCTTTTATTCAAGTTTTACGAGTGCATTAGATGAGTACTTATTGTATGTTTGTTTGTTTGTTTGTCTGCGATAGAATACCCGGAGTGCGCCGCCTGTTACTTCGAGTCTCTAGGTTTTGCGGATCATCAGCAAGGCAAGTAACACTTTGATCATACCTTCTCTACTACCCAGTTTTTATGCATTAGACCAATCCTCAAACAATTGCATGATTAGGATCTAATTAAATTGTGGGATGGGAAGTAGATGAGGTAGTACCTATTACCTGTTTTATTTTCAAACCCCTGGGAGTTACTTCTACGTTTGCTTATTATGCCATGCTATGCTAGTAGATGTGGATTGGGTGAGTGTATCCATGACAGATGTGAGATTGTTAATCAATGGTTTATTTAAGGTGGCAACTTAAAGACACATCTGGGTGGATTGAGGCACCTGGTTTCTATCAAGACTTGCCTGTATTTCTTCGGACCGCCACCCAGGCTCAAAGGGATCATGAGATTATTCAAACTAGAAACTTACGTGTGCAGCCACAAGCCATTATGGGCTCTGGCATAGTTGATTAAGTCATGCGAACTCTTACGGGTAGACTAGCAGATGTAGGGGAAAGTAGGTGTACCGGTCTACCCACATGTAAGGTGCTAGCGCTTCCGAAAGACTATGTCTCGGTCATCCGTTTCTCAAACATCATGTAGTGCGAGGAATCAAACGGAGGAGATCGAGTCTTGTGGGGAAAAGTGCGCAAACCTCTGCAGAGTGTACAAGCTAATCATGATTAGCCGTGTCCCCGGTTATGGACGTTTTGAGTATCTAGTACCTGGATATCATGTGAATCTCATCATGTTACTTTAATCTAATATTGTTGGGTTTGATGAGTACTTTTAATTGGGATTGAGAATGCTGTCAACCATTCTCAATGTTTAACAACCACCATGATAGTTAATTAAATTTATTCCTTTGCAGTAGGGAAAAAATGGCTTTATGCAAAACAGTAACCATAGAGCTTTTACACCAGCCAAATTGCATGTAGTGTAGCTTATTCCATTGTTATTCTCTATGTGTTACCTTTGCCAGCATATTCCATGTGCTGACCCGTTTTCGGGCTGCAACGTTTCATGTTGTAGACTTTTCAGACGACGAGTAAGGTGCTTTTAGGTCGTGGTTCTATACTCAGTGATGCCGTTGGAGTTGATGGACTCGCTTATCTTCTAAGCCTTTCGCTGTTATCGTTTTTAGATGGCCTTAAGCCATATTTATTTCAATAAGTTCTCTTTTGAGACATTCGATATTATAAGTGTGTGGTTGCTACTCTGTTATAAATCCTCCAAGTACTGTGTGGTGTCAGCATTACTGATCCAGGGATGACACTGAGCACAGAGATCAGACTGGTTGAGGTCTGGTCGCTACAAGGTGGTATCAGAGCACACGCTGACTGTAGGACACGGCCACTAAGCTAAAGCCCTAGATCACTACTCTTTCTTCTCATTTCTGATTCCTCATCTTTTCTATTCCTTAGGATGGCGGATGCAAGGATCAAGTTCGCACAACCAGATGAGAATTCACCTGTTGGATGTCACTTGAAGGAAGCCACTAGATACCTGAACATTGGAGTACCAAGCTTCACCGGTACTTTCAACGCCACTTTACCCGAAGAGGAGCGCTGGAGGATTCAAGTCAACATTCCAGGAAGGACATTTGCGCCAGTCATGGAGCCAATAGAGTTTACCTTTGATGTACCAACATGGAGCCTAGGAAAAAGCATGGCAGCTCACATCGCCATGGGACGGATTGGAGAAGTTTACCACAACGACCTCAAGAATACTATCTACCAGATTTGTGGGCGCCGAGATGAGCATTGGGAGATGATCACCACCAGGAGGGACAGATCAATCGCAGCTTATATTCAGGAGTTAAACCAACACATCCGACACCAGGAGAATCAAATGTGCGCAGATATGGAGGAACTACAGAAGGCTATGACCAGGATCAAGGAGCTATAAGCAGAACTCAAGGCTACACATAAAGACTATATGGAAGAAATTGTCGCTCTAGTAAGACAGAACGGTGACCTTAAGTTGAAGATTGGAGTATTCATGGGAGGATCAGCACCCAGAGAGGAAGAGGATGAACCTACTTGCCCAGATAATTATCTCATCATCAACGACACCGACTCGGATCCCGACGACAGCGATGGTGACTATGTTGATGAAGCTGGAGCAGATATCATGGAATCTTCATCGGAGCAGTTTTTCTAGTTGACCACCATAACAGTAGTAGAATTTTCCACCATTTAATTAGTTTTAGTCCAAGCCCTTTTGTAACGATAGTTAGACCGTCGTATGCCCTTGTTTGAATTGTTTGGAATGATATTGTGTGTTTTGTCTCATGTGCATATGGGTAGTGTTATCCCACTAGACCTCATTCTATTCTAAACTCTCCCCTTTAAACCCTCAGATACCTCCGAGATGCGACCCTGAGTTTGTTTTTCTGCCAGAGATCACTCAGTTGATTCAGCAGCAGAATACCTTGATTCAAACATTGGTACAGAACCAAGGCAACAACAACAACAACCCACCACCACCACCACCTGTTGACCATCTGGCACGTTTCTTAAGGTTGAATCCGCCGGTGTTTTCCAGTAGCACCGAGCCGATAGTAGCAGATGATTGGCTCCGTAAGATAGGGAGGGAGTTGACCACTGCAGGATAAACGGATGGAGAAAAGGTGAAGTTTGCCGCACACTAGCTTGACGGACCCGCAGCAGCATGGTGGGAGAATTTTACAGCCACTTACCCTGTAGACACTATCACATGGAATCAGTTTCAGCAAGCTTTTCGTGCTGCCCATGTTTCAGCAGGAGCTATGGCCATGAAGAAGCGTGAGTTTCGCAACTTACGCCAAGGAGGACGGACAGTTGGCCAGTATGTGGATGATTTTAGTAAGCTAGCACGTTATGCCCCAGATGACGTTGCTACGGATGCAGCTAAGCAGGAGAAGTTTCTAGAAGGACTGAATGATGAGCTGAGCATGCAGTTGATGGTAGCCACTTTCAATAACTACCAGGAGTTAGTAGATCGTGCTCTTATGATTGAGGGGAAGCAGCAGCAGCTTGACAATCGTAAGAGGAAGTATGCACAGGGGAAGTACAATTCTGGAGCTCAGCAGAAGCCACGTTTTACCCCAAAGTCAGGGGGACATTTTCAGCATACTCATCGAGGAGGTAGCTCGCACAATCATAATGGTGCAAAGAATGGAAACGGGAATGGAGGAAGCAATGGACAAAGCCGCACCAACCCGTCAACACCATCCAAGGCAGACCTGAGTCATATCACTTGTTATAAGTGCCGTAAGACTGGGCATTATGCAAATGATTGCCCAGAAGCTCAAAATGGAAATGGCAATGGAAGCTCAGGAAAGAAGCCGAACCCTTTCAACAGGGGGCAAGTGAACCACGTTACCGTGGAGGAGGTTGAAGCTCAGCCAGACGCAGTAATAGGTAAGTTTTTGGTTAAGGCATTTACTGCAGTTGTTCTTTTTGATACTGGTGCATCGCATTCATACATATCAAGGGGATTTGTGAATAAGTTTAGCCTGCCCACTAAGACTCTTAAGACACCTATGCTAGTGAGTTCACCAGGAGCTGAGTTTATGGTCAGTCAAGGATGCTTTAAGGTGCCATTAAGTATAGGCAGGCATGTTTTCCCAACGGATTTAATTATATTGGAATCCCAAGGTTTGGATGTAATTCTTGGTATGGATTGGCTGTCAATGTATGGAGGGAACATTGATTGCGCCAGTAAGTTGATTTTGCTTATGACACCAGAAGGAAGAAAAATCAAGTATGTATCACGGCATGAGCCAAGAAGAGCACATGTAAATTCCTTATCAGGAGTTGTGCAGGAGGAAGTACCAGTGGTAAGGGATTTCCCCGATGTATTTCCAGAAGAGTTGCCAGGCATGCCACCGGATAGGGACATTGAGTTCTTAATTGAACTACTGCCAGACACTGGACCTATATCCAAGAGACCGTACAGGATGCCAGCCCAAGATTTTGAGGAAATTAAGAAGCAGGTCAAGGAGTTGTTGGATAAAGGTATTATTCGCCCAAGTTCTTCGCCTTGGGGATCGCTAGTACTTCTGGTGGAAAAGAATGATGGATTGTTAAGAATGGTTGTCGATTATCGCGGATTGAATGAAGTAACCATCAAGAACAAGTACCCAGTACCAATAATCAATGATCTGTTTGATCGGTTGCAAGGAGCTAAGGTGTTTTCCAAGATCGATTTGCGATCAGGATACCATCAGTTGAAGATTTGGGAGCAAGATATACCGAAGACGGCTTTTACCACCAGGTATGGGCTGTATGACTATACCGTTATGTCATTTGGTCTGACTAACGCCCCAGCCTATTTTATGAACATGATGAACAAGGTGTTTATGGAGTTTTTGGATAAGTTCGTCATGGTGTTCATTGATGATATTTTGGTTTACTCGAAGAATGAAGAGGAACATAAGGAACACTTGCGTTTGGTACTCGAGAAGCTCAGAGAACATCAGCTATACGCCAAGTTCAGCAAGTGTGAGTTTTGGTTGAAGGAAGTTGGATTTCTCGAACATGTTATATCTAGAGAAGGTATTGTCGTAGACCCCACTAAAGTTGTCACTATGACAAACTGGGAAGCACCAACAACAGTTGGAGAGATCAGAAGTTTCCTTGGAATCGCAGGATACTACCGGAGATTTATTGAGAATTTCTCGAAGATTGCGAAGCCTATGACAGAGTTGTTGAAGAAGGATACTAAGTTCATTTGGACTGAGGAGTGTGAGGCTAGTTTCCAGGAGTTGAAGAAACATTTGGTTACCTCACCAGTATTAATTCTACCAGACCAGACTAAGGATTATGAAGTGTATTGCGACGCTTCACGTCGAGGACTTGGAGCAGTGCTTATGCAGGAGGGAAGAGTTGTTTCGTATGCTTCACGACAGCTTAAGCCTCATGAGTTGAATTATGCTACTCATGATTTGGAATTAGCAGCCGTAGTGCACGCACTGAAAACATGGAGACATTTTCTCATTGGAAATCATTGTGAGGTGTACACGGATCATAAGAGTTTGAAGTACATCTTCACGCAGAAGGAGTTAAATCTCAGGCAGAGGAGATGGTTGGAGCTTATTAAGGATTATGATATGAGATTGCATTATCACCCCGGGAAGGCTAACATTGTAGCAGACGTGTTGAGCCATAAGAGCCACGTCAATACACTAATGATGGGAGGAATACCCAAGGAGTTAGCCGAGGATCTTCATGATCTATGTTTGGAAATAGTTCCGAGAGGCTATGTAGCAGCAATGGAGATCCAGTCTACATTGATGGGTAAAATCAGAGAAGCTCAAAAGACAGATAAGGAAGTTGCCTCTATAAAGGAGAAAATGAACGAAGGAAAGGCTAAGGGATTTCGTGAGGATGAGTACGATACCCTATGATTTGAGGACCGTGTTTATGTGCCCAATGACCCGGAGATCAGGAGGTTGATTCTGCAAGAGGCACATGATTCACCATATTCGATTCACCCCGGGAATACCAAGATGTATTTGGATTTGAAGGAAACTTTCTGGTGGACCAGAATGAAGAAGGATATTGCAGAGTATGTAGCAGTTTGTGATGTATGTCAGAGGGTGAAGGCAGAACATCAAAAGCCAGCCGGATTGTTGCAGCCATTGCCTATACCCGAATGGAAGTGGGACAAACTAGGCATGGATTTCATCACGGGATTGCCCAGGGCTCATTCAGGCTATGACTCGATTTGGGTTGTTGTCGATCGTTTGACGAAGGTAGCTCATTTCATTCTAGTAAAGACTACCTACAGCGGTGCCAAATTGGCTAAGATATACATGACAAGGATTGTATGTTTGCATGGAGTTCCGAGGAGTATCGTATCAGATAGAGCAACCCAATTCACCTCGAAGTTCTGGAAGCAATTGCACGAAACATTGGGAACCAGGCTGGAGTTTAGCACAGCTTTCCATCCGCAGATAGATGGACAGACCGAGAGAGTCAATCAGATTTTGGAGGATATGCTTAAAGCTTGTGTGTTGGATTATGGATCTAGTTGGGATGACAACTTGCCATACGCGGAGTTTTCTTACAACAACAGTTATCAATCCAGTTTGAAGATGGCCCCTTTCGAAGCCTTGTACGGAAGGAGGTGCAGAACCCAGTTGTTGTGGGATGAGGTTGGAGACCGCCAGTTGTTTGGACCGGATTTGATTAAGGAGTCTGAACAGAAAGTAAAGTTGATCCGCGACAGGCTCAAGGTAGCTCAGTCAAGGCAGAAGAGCTATGCAGATTCAAAACGCAAGGAGACAGAACACGAAGTCGGAGACAGAGTTTATCTTCGAGTATCTCTGCTACGAGGAGTTAAGCGCTTTGGAGTTAAAGGAAAGTTAGCACCATGTTTTGTGGGGCCATACAAGGTTTTGGAATGCATGGGAGAAGTAGCGTACAAGTTGGAATTACCTGAGGGATTGTCAGGAGTTCACGATGTGTTCCATGTTTCACAGTTGAAGAAGTGTCACGCAGAAATAGCCGATATACCACTGAGAGATACCGTGCCACTGGAAGCAATTTAGTTGAAGGATGATTTGACTTATGAGGAGAAACCAGTTAGAATTTTGGATTATGCCAGTCGAGTCACCCGCAGTAAGGTTATCAAGTTTTGCAAAGTTCAGTGGAGCCACCACACCGAGGAGGAAGCCACCTGGGAGCGAGAGGAAGATCTGCTCAAGGACCACCCTCACCTATTTGCTAGCCAACCCGAATCTCGAGGGCGAGATTCATCTTAAGGGGGGTAGGTTTGTGACATCCCAAATTTTCAATTTGGAATGTTATACATAGATCATCATTGCATATCATATTTTGTTGCATCTTTGGCTCGATCCTAGAAATTCTATGCAACTCAAGGACCCTCGGAGAGAGTTGGGGATTTCGTTATTTTCTTATTTGAGTTTTTCTCAAATTTTGAAAATAGGATCATTGATTTTATGTATTTTATCTTCAATTATTTCTACTACCAAAAATTTAGAGAGGGAATAAAATGACTTTCCCAAAATAAAGAAATAATGAAGATTTAATAAAAAAATCAAATAAGTTTTATTTTGGAAGTTTTTCGCCTTTTATTTCAATTTAGGAAAAATGTGCGTTTTACAAAATTGAACTTAGGCCCCAAATAAATGTTCATCTTGTCCGGCTTGATTTTAGAAGCCGGGGAAAATTTATTTCGGGATTTTTGGAGTCCGTTTAGTATTTCTTTTTATTTTTTTCTTTTACGCGGAATTATTTAAAAAAAACAAAAAAACGCAACTGACCTACGGGCCGTGCCCGAGCGGGACTCCGCCCGGGGGCGCCTTTAAATAGCGCCGCCCTGAGCCCC
>NC_041393.1:119833336-120053440 GCF_002162155.2 Triticum dicoccoides | reverse complement strand
CGCGCCGCCGCCAGCCGCCGCTGCTGCCAGCCGACCCCGCCGCCCGAGGTTCGCCGCCGCCTCGATTCGCGTGTCGCCGGTTTTTTTTTATAAAAAAAACTGAGCGGTTTTTTCTTCGGTTTTTTTTGTTTTTTAGATCGGTTTTATTTTTCGGTTCAGTTAAATAGCGAGCGTTTGCTCGTTCGTTTGTTTTAACGAACGTATTCGTCAGATCTGTTTAGTCAACGAACGTTCGTTCGTCAGCCTGTTCATCGTTTTTCTTTTTCTCGGATTTAATCCGCGATTTTTCTGATCGCGATTCCAGATCCGAATTTCGTTTTAGTATAACTTTTCGCTCGTTTATTGGAATCAGGCGATTCAAGCGCCTGGAGTTTCGTCTCGAAACCCTCGTTCCGAATAATCAATTTAAACAAGTTTTTGCTTCTGTAAAATTTGACTTAGATCCAGATTAGTAAAACGAAGCTGTTTTCTTTCGCCGTTTGACTTTCGTTGCTTTGTTTGATTTGGTTCTTTTTGCAAACCGGAGTTCTTAAGTTGAACATTATGGTTAGATCTTTTATTCGAGTTTTACCAGTGCATTAGATGAGTACTTATTGTATGTTTGTTTGTTTGTTTGTCTGCGATAGAATACCCGGAGTGCGCCGCCTGTTACTTCGAGTCTCTAGGTTTTGCGGATCATCAGCAAGGCAAGTAACACTTTGATCATACCTTCTCTACTACCCAGTTTTTATGCATTAGACCAGTCCTCAAACAATTGCATGATTAGGATCTAATTAAATTGTGGGATGGGAAGTAGATGAGGTAGTACCTATTACCTGTTTTATTTTCAAACCCCTGGGAGTTACTTCTACGTTTGCTTATTATGCCATGCTATGCTATTAGACGTGGATTGGGTGAGTATCCATGACAGATGTGAGATTGTTAATCAATGGTTTATTTAAGGTGGCAATTTAAACACACATCTGGGTGGATTGAGGCACCTGGTTTCTATCAGGACTTGGTTGTATTTCTTCGGACCGCCACCCAGGCTCAAAGGGATCATGAGATTATTCAAACTAGAAACTTACGTGTGCAGCCACAAGCCATTATGGGCTCTGGCATAGTTGATTAAGTCGTGCGAACTCTTACGGGTAGACTAGCAGATGTAGGGGAAAGTAGGTGTACCGGTCTACCCACATGTAAGGTGCTAGCGCTTCCGAAAGACTATGTCTCGGTCATCCGTTTCTCAAGCATCATGTAGTGCGAGGAATCAAACGGACGAGATCGAGTCTTGTGGGGAAAAGTGCGCAAACCTATGCAGAGTGTACAAACTAATCATGATTAGCCGTGTCCCCGGTTATGGACGTTTTGAGTATCTAGTACCTGGATATCATGTGAATCTCATCATGTTACTTTAATCTAATATTGTTGGGTTTGATGAGTACTTTTAATTGGGATTGAGAATGCTGTCAACCATTCTCAATGTTTAACAACCACCATGATAGTTAATTAAATTTATTCCTTTGCAGTAGGGAAAAATTGGCTTTATGCAAAACTGTAACCATAGAGCTTTTACACCAGCCAAATTGCATGTAGTGTAGCTTATTCCATTGTTATTCTCTATGTGTTACCTTTGCCAGCATATTCCATGTGCTGACCCGTTTTCGGACTGCAACGTTTCATGTTGCAGACTTTTCAGACGACGAGTAAGGTGCTTTTAGGTCGTGGTTCTATACTCAGTGATGCCGTTGGAGTTGATGGACTCGCTTATCTTCCAAGCCTTCCGCTGTTATCGTTTTTAGATGGCCTTAAGCCATATTTATTTCAATAAGTTCTCTTTTGAGACATTCGATATTATAAGTGTGTGGTTACTACTCTATTATAAATCCTCCAAGTACTGTGTGGTGTCAGCATTACTGATCCAGGGATGACACTGAGCACAAAGATCAGACTAGTTGAGGTCTGGTCGCTACAGCATTGAACACATGCTTTCGGTATTTTCTAGGATGCGGTTTATCCTTGGCAAGGAAACGGCGGTGTCCAATGTAACAGATCTTGCTAAGTATTGCGTATGACAGCTGATTCCTGTCACAGCGAACACATGCATTGTAACCATGTGTAGTTCGCCCTGACATAGTGCCCAAAGCCGGATAATCATGGATGCACCAAATTATAACAGCACACAGAAAGAAATCAGCTGTTGGGCTGCTATATAGGTCTCGAGGGAGAACACCCCTCCATAGCTGTTGAAGTTCCTCCACAAGAGGCTCCATGAACAAATCAAAATCCTTTCGAGGACTTTTGGACCTGGGATGAGCAAGGCCGTCATGTAGTTTGATTCTTTGGTGCAGACATTTGGAGGCATGTTGTAAGGGATAACAAGCACTGGCCACATGCTATATGTGGCGCTCTGGTGGCCAAATGGGTTAAATCCATCTGAAGCTAAGCCAAGTCTAATGTTTCTCGGGTCAGCAGCAAACTTTTTGTGTTTATGATTGAAGCTTTTCCACTCACTACAATGAGATGGATGGCTCATTATGGTCTGATCTCTGTACTCCTGGTTCCTAGAATGCCACAGTACATCCTCTCTTGTTTCAGCATCATGAAACAACCTCTGCAATCTTGGTATAATTGGAAAATCTCTTAGAACATTATGAGGAATCCTCTTCACAGCATCACCATTTTCCATCTTGATGATTTGCATTTCAGGCATTCACTTAAGTTGGCATAATCCTTCCGGAACAGAACACAATTATTCTTACAAACATGGATCATATCATATCCAATTCCAACAGCACGAAGGAAATTCTTCATTTTACTGTAGGTGTGTGGCAGCTTAAACGCATCTGGGAAAGATTTGCGGAAAGCAGCCAACATCGCACCGAATGATTTGTTGCTCATCCGCTCAGATGTCTTCACCTGAAGAAAGGTGACCATAGCTGAGAATACTGACAGCTTATTTCCTGGGGTGACAGCCATGTTGCATTGTTCCAACATGCGGGCCCACCGTTTTTCTTCTGCAGGTGAAAGTTCACGGAATGCAAGAGCATTTCGTAGCATTGTTTCAATGTTGGTCAAACTCACTGGCTCCGCCACCACCACCTCCTCCTCCTCTTCCACCTGAGCATCAGGCAGATCAAGATGGTGATCTGCTGCTTCCACGTAGTCAATAACATTGACGTTCACAGTTTCACCATGATGAACCCACCTAGTATATGTGACCAACATCCCATACAAGTGTAGATGATTTTGCACAGTTGACTAGGGTCTTGTAACTGAATTCATACAACTGCTACACGGGCAGAGCACATCTGATTTTGGACCACCATACTCAACTCTGATAAAGTTCATGAAGTTTTCAACCCCCTCGACATATGCAGCGGGGAATCTTCGAGTAGAAGTTATCCAAGTACTGTCCATCTGTCAGACATACAAATTAGTTCTTCTACTAGATATTACAGAAAAACATATATGCTTTCTTATGAAGTCCAGAAAAAAATACCTAGGTCGATGTCTAAAGCTATGGCAAGATATTTAGACGAGCAGATCTAAGTAACGAAATATATGTAAAGCTAATTCAGCAAACAGATTTGAGTACTAAATTATGGCAGGTTGTTTCAGCAGTCAATGAGGCCGAGCACACAGCCATCGAACTATCGGAGGCCATCGCAGCAACAAAGATCGAGTATAAAACAGTGTAGTGCTATTTCACCTAACAGATTGGCTACTAGACCATGGCAATCTACGTCACAATAAATATATGGCAGGATATTTTAGCAACTAATCGGCCTTGGCATGCCATCTCAGCTAAGCAGATTGAGTGCAGAACAGGGCAAGGAAGCTTCTTAAGCAGAGCATATTGACTGTAAACTACTTGGCAAACAGTGAGATTAACAGCGTCTATCAGCTAACATTCAGCGCTACACCGACATGAATGGGGCCTCAGTCTAGAATGTGCGTACCATGGGAGAAGCTGACCGCCTTGCATCTCCACACGAACGTTGCTAGCAGTGGCGGTGCTGGCCGTCGTGCACCTCCACAAGAACATAGCCAGCGGTGGTGGCGCGGCTAGAGGACGGCAGTCTACGAGAGCGTACTGTGGGAGCGAGAGGATCGTCGTGCATCCCCTCGATGAACCGCGGCACCAACGTATCAGCGCAGCGGGGAGGGCGGCTTTTGCAGAGCGAATGGAGTGGAGGGGGACGGGGGGGTTCGGGAATATTATTGGCTAGTTGGCCGAAGGGCGGTTGAATCGGATTTGGGGGGAATTTTTGGGTGGGGTGGGGGGGAGGATTTTTGCGCGGTGGGCGGGGGGAGTTTGGTGCATGGTCAGTTTCTCCATGTGCAGTCCCACGTGTTAGTGAAGAGGCAAGCCGAAGCGCGTTCCATTTGCGTGAGCCGTGTGCAGGACCGAACGTGTGTGGGGTGCAATGCGACCACGACAGGAGTGCTGTGAGTGTACCGCCTTTTTCGTTTTAAACTAGGTGCTTCGCCCCCTCAAAAAAAAACTTGTTGCTTCGCTCGATCCATCGATACTACTACTAGAGTACTAGTAATCCGGTAATACCGACTAAAATGGCGCGGCCGGGTCTTTTCCCGTGCGATATGTTGGGAGGTTGGCTTAGTTGGGTTTTTAAGGACGAGTAATGCTACACCTACGTAATCCCAATTACATTATTAACGTAATGTGAAATGTGTGAGTTGTTGATTGTAGATTGGGGGGAGGGAGGGGCCCACCACCATGAAAATCAGGGGAGGAGAGAGAGAGGCAATTTACGTTAACCCTTTCGTAGGTTCCCGTAGATGTAGAAAGATGTGAAATGCGTGAATGTGTAGTGGACGTACTATTGGAGTGCCTAGGATAAATTGTGTATGCATAGACCCTATGTGTTTATTTTACTTCGCATGTTAGATTTGTCTCAGTTCAATAAAAAGCAGAGTTGGTGATGATGGTGTGCCTGTCATCCTGCAATATAGGTCGTCCGATCTATATCTAACGGATAGGAAGGAAACTATGACAATTTACCCGCACTCCTTGTTCATCCTTTTCTCCCACAAGATCTTGATCTTCCATGCAACGCACGGGCATCTTGCTAGTACTCCTACAATATACTATATTATTGTGAAAGTTCATATACACCGACCGAGATTAATGCAAACACGGCAGATTTCCATTACATTTCAAACTTTTACCGGACAGAAAAATAAAAAGAAACCCGACCCTGAACCTATTCTACGGTGGCGACTGACGTCCTCCATCTGCGATCTTTATGTACGGGGGCGGGGTTCAAGACCCGTGAAGTGAAGGTGCAGTCTCCGGCGAGGAAGAGTAGAACACGGGACAGTGACCGGCCAGTTGGCACACTAGGCCCTGCCGCCTCCCATGCCCTAATCATCCTCGGAGGAGTCCCCGACCTTGGCGGTGTCGGACGTTGGATAGCGGCAAGTAGGACGCGTGGCTGAAGGTGCTCCCATCATCGGCCGCCAGCGTAGCCACCACTTGTGCGGTCGCGTCCGCGTCCGGCTACGCCGCTATTGCGTCGCGAGAGGCGACTTGAGCGAGGGCGGCGACCTCGAGCTTCATCCCCGAAGACAAGCTCTCCCGCACAGCGTTCGCACTTGCGCTCATGGAGGATGTGGTGCCATGTAGGAGGACAATGCACTATGGTGTGGAGGTTAGCTAGGCGTTGCCACTTTAAGTTGCGCATTCCGGTGAGGCCAAGCGTCTGGGTGCGTCATTAAGTCGCCAGAGTTAGTTCCTCGGGCACCGAGCCTCTTAACGACGACATACGAATGGATGGCATGAATGTGGGCAGCTGGCGCTGACTGGGAATGCACCGTGCGACGGTGCGAGGAACGAGGGTTTTGGTGTGCCAGGGTAGTAAGCTACGGTCGTGGCAACGTTGGAGATGCCCTTTGCTCACATGCGATCCCCGCATGTCGTTGAAAAAGCAAGACGACATGGCATGGTCTGAGGTCCTAAGGATGCAGTTGGCTGCGCTACACCACTCCGCGGATGCATCACGGTGCCCCGTGCATCCTCGACGAGACGGGTGTTGGGGTGTGTTTGGATTGTGGCCAAAGTGCACCTTACCAAAAAAACGGCAACCATCCAAACAAAGACCAATCTAGTTCATTTTTCCCAAGACCCAATTTTTTGGCATACCAACTCTAGTTCATTTTTCTTGCCAATGTTAGCCAAATCATGGGCAACCAATACCTCAACCAAATTTTTGGCTACCCAATGCTTTGATGGGGTGTTGGTCGTGCCACAGCACTAACGCCACCCTCGGCACACTGAAACCGACCGTATCTAGCGATGATGTGAGAGTGTCGCTCACCGCGGTCACCGTGTCCAGAGGCAGTGCTGGAGCTGCGCCACGTTGTTGGCCCCAACGACCCACATGAACGGTTGTCGGTTGGCGAGGAGGTCGTGGGCCAGGTCCTCCATTGGACTAGTCTGCGCTACGTCGTCCCGACGGGTGTGCCCCACATGTCGGTTTCCCTGTTTTCCCAGCCATATTCGAGCGTCAGTGCTCCGTGTTGCACATTAGGCCTTTCACTATGTAGGCCAAGCGAGACAACTTGTTGTTTATTTGAGCCGTTCAAGTATAATCATGTGGCATTTGCTTATTTCTCATTCCTCTCCAACCCTCTTCTCCGTCGATCCTGTCGCCCTCCGGTCGAGTCCATCCTCCCGCATGCCTCATTTGAACATTCCAACGAGTATCATTCGCATGTAGCCACCCTAGTCCTCTTTCAATCGATCTCCGGACCC
Source organism: Triticum dicoccoides (assembly GCF_002162155.2). Classification (NCBI taxonomy): domain Eukaryota; kingdom Viridiplantae; phylum Streptophyta; class Magnoliopsida; order Poales; family Poaceae; genus Triticum; species Triticum dicoccoides. Next base: position 120,046,683 of record NC_041393.1, on the reverse strand, counting down.
CGAGATGAAATCGAGAGAGAACGAGTGGGGGCACGTGATACCTAAGGAGGATTCAAAATTTTGAACAAGGGATCATAGCATCCGCAAATCATATATAAAGGGTATTCAATGTTCGTTTCATTTTTGAACGTACAATATACTCCCTCCTATCCTTTGTAGTTTACATATAAGTTTTATGTGTAGTCAAAGTATCTCTACTTTGATCAAAAAAGTATGAACATTCAACAACGCCCAATCAATATTGTTAGATTCGTACATACTCCTAGATGGTTTCCAATTTGTTTCAACCACGTGAATGTGCTTGTTCTCGCACATGCTCTTCCTACTAGGATTTCGCCACGTATAGCCAGTCCAATAGTAACTTTTTTAAGCTCCCTGTCCAATAGTACACCTGGAGTACTGACAACATCTGTACTAGAGTATGCAGTGCTCATAGTAGTATTCCCTCCTTCCATTTATATAGGGCCTATGTGGAGGAGAGAGATGTGAAAAAGTAAGGGGAGTGAGCTCTCATGCAAGAGCCTAGCTATATACGCATTCCTAGTTAAATACAATAGATATGAAGAAAGAGATAGAGAGGAGATGGAAAAAAGTACTAATACAATAGCCAACCTTTTTGCGGAAAATAGCGAACCTTATAGCCCACACTATCGTATGAGTGCATATAATAGATGATGGCTATAGATGACATGGCAGTCCCTCATAGCCATCGACTGGCTATATTATTAACCATGCTCTAATGCATTTTCAAAACCGCATTTGACTATTGACAAGATTAATAGTACATGAGATGTATAATGTGAAAATTATATCATTGGAAACTCCTTTCACATAAGAATTTGACCGTATGCTTTGTGTAAGTTGCATGTCATATATTATTACTCTAACATTTGGTCAAAGTTAGCCTGGAAAAACGCATTAGGCCCTGTATAGTAAATGGAAGGAGGGAGTAGTAGTGGAAGTGGATCCTCTGACGTAGGTATCCCTGCCTTACCCTCCCTTTCGGTCACTTACTGGCGGACCCCATGCTTGCTAGGCCCCGCATGTCAGTTACTCGATGGGCTCGGCCACGTCAAGTGATCCTCATCCATAGTATACTCCCTCTGTTTTTATTTACTCCGCATAAAATGGAGGGAGTGGTAGTATAATAAATGACGCGGGCGGGGGAGGGGGAGGGACGTTGGTTTGCTCTCAACTGCGGTCCCACAAGCGAACAAAAATGCAAGACAAAGCGTGTTCCATTCGGTGAGCGACGTGGAGGACCAGCGTGCCGGGCTGCAACACGAACGGGACAAGAGCGATGTACAGACAAAACCGATTGACCGGTCGTCACCGGAACCACTATTCACACCAGAACCTTCGCTGCTCGGCCTACGCCAGCCATTGCCCTAAAACCACACCTAATCTCCAGCCCATTCCCCCAGCTTTCAATCCCCTTGCCCGCATCAAGCGTCCCCTAGTTCGCCAGAAAGCCATGGTGCGCCGCAAGATCACTTACTACAAGATGCTGACGCCGGAGCGCCGTGCAGAAATCACGGCGGTGGTCGGTGCCACAGACCTCCGTTCCCAAGATCGCTTTGCGGCGGGCCAATCCCCAAGTTCTCTAGAGCCAATCTACGAGGAGGAGGAAGCCGATCCAATTTTCATGGCGGAGGTCGCGGTGCAGAAGGCCCCCGATGGGTATGAGACGATGGACGTCGACTTCGTGCCGGCGTCCGAGTCCCCCATGGTGCAGGTGGACCAGCGGTTCAACATGGCGATACTAAAGGAGGGCTGGGAGGCAGAGGCTCAACTCGACGCGGAGTGCGTGCATGCCGCTGCCATCGAGGCTCTCCTGCAGGCGAAACCGGATGTCGTGGATGTGAACCGGGCGGCAGAGGCTCAACTTGAGGTGGAGCGCGCGGATGCCGCTGCCATCGAGGCCCTCCTGCAGGCGGAACCGGACGTCCTGGACTTGAACCGGGCGGCAAAGTCTCAACTCGACGGGGAGCGCGCAGATGCCGCTCTCATTGACGCCCTCCTGCAGGCGGAACTGGATGTCCTGGACTTGAACCGGGCGGCGGAGGCTCGACTCGACGCGGAGCGCGCGAATGCCGCTGCCATCAAGGCCCTCCTGCAGGCGGAACCGGACGTCCTCAACTTGAACTGGGTTGTGCTCTCGTCCGTGCAGAGCGCCCGCATGCTCCGCGTGAACGAGTAGCTGGAGGCCGAGGACAACCACAGTGCAGAGACACATGTCGGCAACTACAGTTGGTTCGTGCCGGCAGCCAAAGACGATGAGGCCATCTCGTTCTGCGAGCAGTGATAGTTTTTCTTTATGTTGTTGTTTTTATGGATCTTTTGCTGTGTAAAAACATATATTTGTTATGCAAGTCGCCTGACTTGGGTCAGTCTACCATTTCAGGCGGTTGGATGAATATCCTACGTCTCCTAACCCTTCTTCCTCACCTCTTCTTCTTCCCCAACAGCCAACAGACCACCGCACGGGCCGTACGGATACTCCCAAACATGCGGTGGGATAAACATACTCTATGAACGAAAATTATGTGTCAGCGGTAGGATGGCTGAGTTTGGTTTGTTCGCATGCGACAGCACGTGTCAGTGAGGGTGCGTTCCCTTGGTTGGGTTTGCGGCGTGCAGGAGCGACCGTGTGAGGGTGCGGTGCGACCGCAGTGTGTAGGAGCGACCGTGTGAGGGTGCGGTGCGACCGCGACAGCTGTGCGCAAGTGTACCTCCTTCTCATTTTGAAAACTTTTGGCAAGCTTGCAAAAATGTGTGGCGAAGTATGGCAATGCTAGGCCTAGACCCAAACAGGACGTACTAGGAGTACTGGTGTTAAAAAAGAAAGGTTGGGTTTTCCTTCGCGGTATTTAATCGATACAAATCCTCATTTTACGTGTCAATTAATGCGTATTTTTTTCTCCAAAGACCAAAGAGCTAACCATCTCACTCCTCATCGCTTGATTAATGCAGCACCATGCAAACCAACCTTCTCACTTCCGCATGCATGCAGGGGATATTAATGTCCTTGGTTGCTAGTACGAGGCAAACCCCATCAATTTTGCCTCAATTAGTGTTAGTGGCCTTTTGCAAATTGTAATTTTGATATAGCGGCCTTGTGTACAAAAAAATGGAGGTAGTAACTATATTTGACTTCCTTCCCCATTGCGGTGACGTCGACGATATCTCGAACGTTGTGGTTTGGCGAAGTGCGTTCGACGGAGAACACCATTGAGGCCTTGAGGGAGACCACGGTAAGTCATTCACAAGTGCCGCCTGCAAGCCGAGACAACCGCCTTATTTGCATCCAGGAAGTCCGTTGAACCAAAGGACACGTAAATGTACTAGTACTACTAGTACACAATAGCGTCGTCCGTCCAGCTTAGTGCGGTGAGATGGTTTCTCGAAGAAGACGATGGAGAAGCGGAGTCAGCGAATAGTGAAATGATGGTTGCTTTGTCCGTACTTTTGTGATTTGACGCCTCACTACTTTGTGATTTGTGATAGAAGGGACAGGGGAGTAGACTCTGTGCTCATACTGTACTACATGCATCCAAGCATGGGAGAAAGAGGAGAGACGTTGCATTTTTCTATTCCTTAAATCAATCAATCAGGGAACTTCGGTTCCATCTTTTTGGCTTTGGCAACACCGTCCACAATGGTTCCCACGATGCCAAAAGCTATTTTTCACATTTGGCTACACATTGTGGATGCCCTTAACCATACCACTTGGTTTTTCTCTTGTGTGCTATCTATACAAATCTCAATTATATTGATCTAAAAAATTATAGAATCAAGATTAGTAAAAAGGAGGTGATTTTTCCGCGTGGATGGTGGGGGAGGTTTCTTATTTTTAGAGGACGTTGTCCTGGCGGTTTGCTAACATGCGGTCCCATGTGTCAGTGCTTTACCAAGCCGATCCGCGTCCCACATGAGGCAGAACAACGGCAGAAGCAACATGTGGTTAAGTTGAAGAAGATGAGGGAGAAGCGGATTCAGCAACGAGTGAAATGATGGTTGCTTCGTCCCTCCAACTTCTTTTTTTAGCATTATTACTTCGTCCCTCCAACTTAACTGCGGGAAAGGTGCAGCTTTGTGATTTGACACCTCATTGCTCATTACTACGCCGGCGCCATGACTGGGGTGCTTCACCCCGGCTGCTATGCACTGTATTCCGGTATGGCACATGGACCCGGTAGCTTGATGTCCCACATGTCGGCGAAAGGGACTAGAAGATTTATGAAAGCGAGTGCTCCACTCTTACAACGAAGGAGTACACGACACGACGGCCCAGTGAACTATCACGTGTACTGTATAGTACTATAGTTTTGTTGTTTCGCACGATCCATCGATACAAACCCGATTAAACAGGAAAGGGCGGGATATTTCCCGCGCGGTAGATGATACTGTCCATACATTTCAAAGGCAATTTTAATGTATGCAAACTGAATAATTAAGTAACAATATGATATCTAGTAAAACTAAAAACACATATGATTTATTGTGTTAGAGTGTAGTAGTAGTGTTGTATTTCATAGTTGTCTCTACTTATACTCTTATAAAAAACAGAGTTGGTGATGATGGTGTGTCTGCCATCCTGCAATATAAGTCATCCGATTTATATCTGACGGATAGGAAGGAAAAATGGAAATTTTGCAAAAAGATACCCACACCCACTCAACATTTGCAAATAAGGCCTTCCCTCGTTCATCCTTTTCTCCCACAAGATAAACTACTCATACAAATGCATCTTGATGTTCTGTGCAATGCATGGGCATCTTGCTAGTTAGATGTAACATGAGAGAACATGTAGAGATGTAGTTTTGGAGGGCCTACAGAGAGAAAAGTGTAATACGGTCACCGAACTTCAGAATAAGTTGATTACGGTCACTATATACATTTTGCGGTGATTATACGGTCACTTGCTCACGGTTCAGCATCGGATTGCACTCTGTTGACCGGCCAAATAGTCTGCGTGGCGCCATGTTGACTAGTTAAATTGACCATGTTCCTTGTGGGTCCCACCTGTCAGTTCGCATAGGGAAAAGGTCAGATAAACACAAATTTACGCAGGCGCGACAAGATTCCAACCCGTGCGCGGGAATCTCCTGGTTGTGTATGTGTCTGTCAGGGCCTGATGTGTGTGCATGCACGTGTAGGTTGAGCACTTGAGTGTGAGAGTGTGTGTTGGTGGTGTGGTGTACTGGTGTGTGCATGCATGCGTGTGTGCGTGTGAGTGTTGCGTGCGTGTGTGGCTGCGTGTGTACGTGTGAGTGTTGCGTGCGTGCATGGGTGCATGTGTTTGTGTGAGTGTTGCGTGCATGCAGTTCGTGTGCATGCGTGTGTGTGTGTATAATCACCACACCAGCTCCTGTGTGTTAAAACTTAAAACAGACGGCTCAGCATACCAATACAAGGCCACCTTGTCCGCTGTGCCTGCGGTCATGACTTCGAACCACCGTCCAAATATTTTTTTTGTCGTTTGTTTTCATTCTTACTAGCAAGATGCCCGTGCGTTGCACGTAACATCAAGATGCATTTGTATGACTAGTTTATCTTGTGAGAGAAAAGGATGAATGAGGGAAGGCCTTATTTGCAAATGTGAAGAGCGGTGTGGGTACCTTTTTGCAAAATTGCCATAGTTTCTTTCCTATCCGTCAGATATAAATCGGACGGCCTATATTGCAGGATGGCATGCACACCATCATCACCAACTCTGTTTTTATAAGAGTGTATTTTAAGTGTATTTTATAAGAGTGTAGATGTAGAGTAGATACAAGCCGACAGGTGGGCACCATGGTAGTGAGATAATGTGATGCAACACTAGAGGTGCCACGTGGAGCGTTTAACTGGTTAACTGGTCATGTCTTGAGCAAATACAGAGTTGTACGGTGAGCCCGTGACTGTATAATAACCACTAAACGTAAATGGTGACCGTAATGATCGTCATTGTATATATCGTGAGAGAAAGATCAAACATGCATGAATGTGCAGGGGGGTTACATTTAGAGGACCTGGAAATAGTTTGTGTGCATACGTGAAAGGGGCGTACAGGGGGGTATGCGATGGAGAGAGATATGCTCTTCGTTTCTCTTTATTATGACTAACTTTGTATATAGTATAAAAATATACAAATTCATAGTGCGGAATAAATATCATTGTGGGCACCATGCAATGCAAATTAGCGTTCGTACTCCTCCATATAACTCTGTAACGTTGTATATACGTAGAAACTCTAAAATAATTTTTTTGCCACACTTTATTCAAAAGGAATGTTGTATGCGAAATAAACGTGAAGAAGGGCCTTTTCAGATCAATGGGGTACGTGATGTAACATGTGTGAATGTGTAGTCGATGCATTTGGCGGGGCCTAGAGAGGTATGTGTGTGTATTACGTATTCGAGAGAGGCATGGATAGAGGGGCCGGCGGGGGGCGGGGGAGAGATAGCACGAGAAATGAGAGTGGTCTACAGAGAGAGAGACGAATATCACGTCACGACGAGAGATTCCCTTCCCTTGTGTGTGTATATGCAAGGGAGGAGGGGATAGATGCACCAGGAGAAATGTTTTGTGTGTGTGGTGTTTGTGTTGGTATGTGTGGGTGTGAGAAGATAATGAGAGATGGGGGCAGAGGGTGTGTCACCGCGTGAGGTCCGGTGGGTCGAGGTGAGACCCTTCGTTCGGTTCCGTCCTGCGCCACATTGGTCGGCCCGTGACGCATTTAGGAAGACCCATGGATGACTAGTCGTACAAGACAAAGATAGCAGAATTGTGAAGGACTCTGTGTCCACTGACAAAGCCGGCTAGGATTTGTAACCCTAGGTTCTCGTACTAAGGTAACCCCTTTATCTCTTATATTACTATTCATCCAACCTAACTTTAAGGGGCATCCTACAGAATGCTCTGCTAGAATCATACTCGTCGATTAGGAAGAGAGGTGTGAGACAATGCGTGAGAGACAGGCCTAAAGATAATGTGCGTACATGAGACACGTAGGCAGGTCCATGTATATAGAAAGGGTCGACAGGGATTGTGCGTGTGTATGCTTGCGATAGGAAGAGTGCTTGTGATAAAGGTTGTTGAAAATAGTTGTAAATGGTTACGAGAGGGAGGGAGGGTTATATCTAGAGCATGTGTGCGAGAAAGACACCTCGAGAGAGAGTGTGTGAGCATGTGTGAGAGACCACCGATGGAGAGTGAAACTACACGTAAAAGAATGTCGTACACATTGATTAAAGATATAAATTGTTTGCAGATATTAGGATGGGATCATGATATTTGCAATTCGCGTAAGGAGCGGTCATTGATCCATCAGACATCTAGATTCTATCAAATTTGAGCATGTTTATGTTATTATTCGACACAATTGATCCACATAGTTAGTATTTTGAACTCCAGACAATGCATCGCTTTAGCAATCGAATATAAATGTGAGTATAGTTCATGTTGTGTGTGTAAAGCACATTATACATATGAAAGTTACACAATGAACATTATAAATAGCTACCTATGAACTAGCATACATTTGAATTCAACTTAAGGTGGTTTAAAAAATCGAATTCAACATGAAGTCCATTCAATTATTTGAATTTGATATCATGGCATTTGTAAATCATACCTAATTTATGGGGGCACCAATCTTTGCTCCGATTTTGTACATAATAGCATATGTAGTCGTGTACAAAATAGATTCAAATTTAGCTCCTCCATTCCAAAATAATCATAGTTATAGGATTTTCAAGTGTCAAAATTTCAAAAAGAAGTGGATAATTTAATGAGGTTTTCAAACATACAAGGTCAAATATAACGTTGTCTATTTAGGTCAATCCTCATAGTTCAAGAGTACTGTAAACGTGAATGCTTGTGTTTCAAAATTTCGAACGAAGTGCCAAAAGAGCCTCTACTCGCCCGAAACCGCGTGAGACCAATGTTTGGTAGTACAAGGAAATTACTTTTCTAATAACTTTGACTCGTGAAACCTACCGGCCCGACGTCCAAAGGTCTAAACCGGGGTAGGTTTGTAGCTTCATCTAGACGCCACGCAATCGCCTCCGAAAAACATTCATACACAATAGTCGCCTAAGCACACATGCGCGCGGCCAAAATCGCTCCCGCCCACTATTTGGGACACCTGGGATTACCATCCTACCCCCCGACCCGCACTAGGTCCGAAATTTAAGAGGGGGCAAAGTTTGTACTTTCCCCAAATTTCAAACAAGCGCGTCCCATCTCCTGTTCAAAAAAGCCAAAAACAAGCACGTCCCAGACCGAAACATGGTTCTCCCCCAGTCCCCCCCCCCCCGCTGTCACGCCCAATATGCGATACTATCCTAAAGAGACTCAAAGGTTCCACAAAGGATAGAACCGCATATTGAAACGCTTTTGCAAGGTGGATATCATTACATCAACATTACATAATAGATGGGGATACATACAAGAGGCATAGAATGCCACACGAATACAACATCACAATACATAAGATCACCATCCGACTACGGATGAAACACAAACAGAAACTCAAACGACATCCACCCTGCTAGCCCAGGCTGCCGACCTGGAACCTATCCCCTGATCGAAGAAGAAGCAGAAGAACTCCAAAACAAGTAACATCGCTCTCGCGTCAAGATCATCGCATAACCTGTACCTGCAACTGTTGTTGTAGTAATCTGTGAGCCATGAGGACTCAGCAATCCCATTACCATGGGTATCAAGACTAGCAAAGCTTAATGGGAAAGGAATGGGGTAAAGTGGTGAGGTTGCAGCAGCGACTAAGCAAATATGGTGGCTAACATACGCAAATAAGAGCGAGAAGAGAGCAAAGGAACGGTCGTCAACTAGTAATGATCAAGAAGTGATCCTGAACTCCTACTTACGTCAAACATAACCCAAAACCGTGTTCACTTCCCGGACTCCGCCGAAAAGAGACCATCACGGCTACACACGCGGTTGATGCATTTTAATTCGGATCTGGTGTCAAGTTATCTACAACCGAACATTAACAAATTCCCATCTGCCCATAACCGCGGGCACGGCTTTCGAAAGTTTATACCCTGCAGGGGTGTCCCAACTTAGCCCATGATAATCCCTCGCGATCAACGAAGGATATTCCATCTCCCAGGAAGACCCGGTCAGACTCGGAATCCCGATTACAAGACATTTCGACAATGGTAAAACAAGACCAGCAAGACCACCCGCTGTGCCGACAAATCCTGATAGGAGCTGCACATATCTCATTCTCAGGGCAACACCGGATGAGACTAGCTACAAGTAAAACCAGACTTCGAGTTTCCCCGAGGTGGCCCCGCAATCTACTCAGTTCGAACCAACACTCGAAGGAGCACTGGCCCGGGGAGGTTAAAATAAAGATGACCCTTGAGTCTGCAGAACCCAAGGGAAAAAGGCTTAGGTGGCAAATGTTAAAATCAAGGTTGGGCCTTGCTAGAGGAGTTTTATTCAAAGCAAACTGTCAATGGGGTCCCATAAATCACCCAACCATGTAAGGAACGCAAAATCAAGGAACATAACACCGGTATGACGGAAACTAGGGCGGCAAGAGTGGAACAAAACACCAGGCATAAGGCCGAGTCTTCCACCCTTTACCAAGTATATAGATGCATTAATTAAATAAGAGATATTGTGATATCCCAAAATAATCTTGTCCATCATGGAGCAATCTTCAACTTCACCTGCAACTAACAATGCTATAAGAGGGGCTGAGCCAAAGCGGTAACATAGCCAAACAACGGTTTGCTAGGAAGGGTGAAAAGGTTAGAGGCTGACATGGCAATTTGGGAGGGTTGATGAACAAGTGACAGGTAGCGCAGCATAGCAATAGAACGAAGCAACTAGCAAGCAAAGATAGAAGTGATATCGAGGGTAATGGTCATCTTGCCTGAAATCCCGCAAGGAAGAAGAACGAGTCCATGAAGAAGACAAACGAACGTAGTCGAACGAATCCTCACAACTCTGGAACGAAACCGAAGCTACCAAGAGAAGCAAACCGGAAAGAAGCAAACAACATGGTAAACACACAAGCATAATCATGGCATGATTCACAATCAAGTATGATGCATGTCCGGTTTAAAGAGGCATGGTATGGCAAGGTGAAGCAAACAACACTATAATTTAAGTGGAGCTCAATATGCAACGAGTTGCATATTGACGAAACACCACATCGAGTTATTTAGTTCACTCTCGTTTAGGTACACAACAATATTAAATGTTGTTACACATGGCAAGAGGTGAAGCATAATTAAACTAACTATTTAGGCAAGTTTAAAAGAGGCCGGAAATAACAAATAACAATTCCGAGAAATCCCCATATGTCATTTAGCAATTTAATGCAAACACAATTTTAAACATTTTAAATGTTGTTATCATGATGCGGATGACATATGGAAGTTTATGCAATTTTATGAAAACATTAACATGAGCATGATACAAGGCATTTGTCGCCATGGCAGAAGGAAAAAGGTGCCATGGCGGTGAAACGGAAATGGTGCCACGACAACATTCCGGTCTCGGTAACTCATGGAGGTACCGGTGCAAAAGTAAGTGTGACGTGAGTGAGTCATGCAAGATGGTGGGGTGATCCCGGATTACTGGGTTCCCACGGGTCGACGGCATGGCAAACGAGGAGGAACTTGCAATGACAATTCGGACACGGTGCAACATGAGCATCTCATACAACACATGCATTTGATCACGATCGGTCATCTCGGTGGTTATACCTTTGAAGCATGCATTTTCGGGGCGGATCGAGTTCGGTACGATGTAGAGGAAGTAGTCGTTCTCGTGACGATAGTGGAAGTAGTGGTTCACGGACGTCGTGGAAGTAGTGGTACACGTTGTCTTGTCGAATCAATGGCGGCGGTAGTTGTACACTTGACGGTCTTCGGCGACGGTAGTGGTACATCTTGCAGTGGAACTTGGGCGTAGTGGTACATGTTTCATAGAGGAACTTGACGCCCACGGGTTTGATGGTAGAGGTACTTGACGCATCACCGGGTGTAGTCGTACATGAGGGTCTTGACGAATCTGAAGGGGTACTTGACGGGTCCGGTCTTGGCGATTCAGGTTTCTGTAGTGTCCTGATACTTGATGCTTGGATTGATTTCAGGGTTGCATGCGTCCACGGCAACACAGCGCAGATGCAAAGAGGCAACGACTTGGCGCGGTTCCGGTGGTTGAACAAGGCAGGGGCAGCTCAGTCACGCGTGCTACAGGTGATAGAGGACGAAGCAGAGGAGCAGCAGCGCGAGGGAAGGCAGCGACGCATGTGAGGAGCAGAGGAGATCCGAACCAGATCGGCGCCCGGCGCGAAGTTGAACGCATCTTGACTAACCAAAGGAGGCGGCGGCCCTGGCTCCTGCAAGAGGTGGGCGACTGCAAGGCGACGAGGAGAAGGCAGAGGGCGGCGCCGGAACATGGCAGCAGCTTGGCCAGGGGACGACGAAGGCAGCGGCGGTCTTGGCGTCGAGCATGGGTCGAAGGTCAACGAGGGACGAAGTGGACGCTGCTGTTACATGCCAGGAGGCGAAGCAAGGCGATGACGAGCTCGAGGCGGCGCTAGGAGGACGGCAACGAGGCAGACCAGGCCGGTGGACCAGGAGGATTGCCGGGGAAGATCCGGGCGCGACATCGGTGAGAGGGTGCAGCAGTTGCTGCTGCTGCCGGCGGCGAGGTAGAGGGGGTTTGGACACTGGTGGATGGGTGGCGGAGCAGAGGAGAGGGAGATGAGCGAGAGCAAGGAGATGGGATCGAGAGGAGTCGAGGCAGGAGGCGGCGGAAGGGAACGAGGAGGAGGGATCGAGAGATGGGGATCGGGCTCTCTGGAGGCTAGGGTTAGGAGGGTTAGGTGGGCCTAGATGGCCTGCTGGGTTGCTGGGCTCTCTTCTCCCTCTCTCTTATTCTTATTTCCTTTAGCAGAAAACAAATTAGAGAGAAGAAAAAGAAAGAGAGGGTTAAGGAAAGAATTTGCGCACGGGGGTAATTTTCCCGGACTCGCAAAAATGCGTTGGTTCCAAGGAAATAGAAATGGCCAAGATCGAACGATAAGAATTCAAACTCATTTGAATTTAATTCAAATGGGTTTGAACTAGGACGAGGTTTTTTAGGAGTATCCAAAATGTTGAGAATTTTGGAGGAGCCTGATAAATGGAGAAAGAAATATTGGCAAGGTTAGAGAGTCAAAACTTGAAGAAGAAAAGGCCAAGGGATTTAATATGCAAGTGGGTTCATGGGTGATTCCAAAACAATGGAATATTATATAATATCTCCCTAAATACCGGGAGGGTATGTTTTAAAGAGAACCCACCATGTGAGTTTCCTCAATTTAAATGGATCGAAGATCCATACGGTTTATTTAGTTGAGTTGGAAAGATTAAAGACATAATGACATGATGCCATGCACATGATGCAATGAAGAATGCAACAAGCAAAAACAAATCACACAACGAATCTCGGAAACCCTGGAAGGCATCTGAAGCTCCGGTCTTGGGGCGTCACAACACTCCACCACTATAAGAGGATCTCGCCCCGAGATCTAGGATGGCACCGGAGAGAAACGGAAGAGAAAGAGGTAAGACAAAGTTGCTTCTTTGACAAACGAGTGAAACCAATGAACCTTGAGAGGTTGAAAAGTTGAAAGAAAGAACACAAGGGAGTTGAACACAATTGAGAGCATTGCAGTAGAAAAGAGAAACAAGGAACACCATGTTAACGTTGGAGGTTGCAAAGCTGTGAAAGACAAGCACAATGAACAAGAATGAATTGAAACCACTCTGGTTGAAACGAGATAAGAATGAATAAGAATGATATAATTTTGGTAGCACTCCGACTGAAAATGGAAGGAATTGAACATGAACTTGAGAAGATGGGATGATACTTGATGAAATCAACAACACACTACCTCCGGAACTATTGAAAGAATGGCACAATGGGTAAGAAGGATTTCAGACAGCACTCAGGTTGAAAAGAGAGGAAAAACTTGATAAGATGAAAGAACTTGAATGAGAACACAACACTCCGGTTAAACGGATAAGTAAGGAAAAGAACATGATATTGACAAAACGAGATGATGGGTCAACGAGAGCAACCTCACAAAGCCTTCAAGAATGAATAGAAGATAGGTCATTGGAATAACAGAATGAAGAAGAAAATGCCAACTTCTGCCACAAATGAGATTGGAAAGCACCCTTCCAAGAAGGTTACAACGAAGTCGTTGGAAAACCAACAACGTAACGAATAAGCTTGTAGTGGGCATATGGAAAACTTCTCAAAATTGAGGCGAAATTCTGCCACTACGGAAACAAATAATATAATTGATAACACTGACGAGATGAAAAAAACTTCTTCCAGCAAGATGATAGAGAGATAACTTGGACCATTGATAATCACCACAATAGCAACATTCCTTAGGGAAGGCTTTAGGTGAAATATGACACAAGATAACTCCAACAAAGAGATTAATGGATTTAAAATACCTCATTCTTGACAACATGTGAATCGCGAAACATGAATGAAAATTGTTAAGAATGATATAACACCATCTCAAAAGATAGGGTAGAAGGAATTGCACTTTGGAATGCAAGATGAAGAATACTTGAGCACCTCCAAAAGATCTTGAAGAACACTTAGAGAATGAGTGAAATCTTTAGCGAACCACCATGTAGAGCCTCCATGAAGAACTCCGGTAATAAAAGGATGATAGAAAGAAAGAGAAGTTGAAAACACAAGGTGAAGCCTTGCGATGATTTAGAAGGAGCTTTGTGATGATATAACCGAGAGAACTTGGAACTCCAGAAAGAAAAGATGAACATCTTAGAACCGAGAATTTATTCCTCATGAACAAACTCCGAAGGAAGGGATTAATCACTTGGATGAAACAAGAATAAGAATTATGTTCTGCGTATTCTTCACCAATTTAGATTGGTGAGAAGCATTGGATTTGCATACTACTTATTCGCGTATAAAGGATTAAGAGAGATATATCATAAACTTGAGAAGGTCTTCAACAACCACCGGTAGGATTGAAACAACAAAAGAACGAATGAATTGATACGATAACGAAGGAAGAGAAATCTTGAACGAACCACCGCAAGAATTGAAAATGAACATAGCAAAGCCACAATTCACCGGGAAGAATTGGAAAACAAATGAAGATACTTGAGGGGATTTAGATACATGAGAACGAAGAGATCATGAACTGATTAGAGGGTATTTGAATGATGCACCAATAAGATTTGGAGAACGATAGCTACACGCTGAGAATGAAGAATTATGACATGATGGCCTTCGGAGGAAAGAAATAGAAACAACTCATGAAATGCTCCGGATGGGTGAAAAGAATTCTCACAATCGAAAGCAATTATGAGAGGATGGCATCACGCTAGAACCATGAATCTTGAAAAGAATGGAGCAAGATTTAAGAAAAATCCTTATTCGTCAGTCTTTAAATGTTGAGAATGATGATGAGAACCACCAAAATTGTTGAGGCACTCCGGAATGAAGAATGGAAAGTTTGAACCAACGATCAAAAGAATTTGGAAGCGATCTTGAAGAAGACATCTGACTGGTGAAAATTCATTCTTACGTCAAACTTGGAAATGAATTTGAGAATTGCTCCTGATAATTAGAAGAGTCAGGTAAGATCCTAGGAAAAGACATGTGGGTTAGGTCCCACTCAAAATAAACACCGTTGAAATGATTGCTTGAAATAGAGATTGCACCGGTAGAATTAAATAGCTTGAATAAGAGAAAAACCTTGAAGTAACTCGAGCAGATTAAGAATGGAAACATGATTCTTCTGAGATATCTTCAACACTCCGGGTATAAACTGAGAGAGGTAAATAAATAAGAGAGCCTTGGATAAGAAATTCACATGGGAAGATATGTGAAACAAAAGGAAGAGATATGATCAACACCGAAGCTTGAAATTAATCCACCGGAGAAGATAAGAGACGAAGAATAATAAACTTGAAGCTCCCTTAGTATCTTCTTGAGAATCACCGGATAAGAATATTGATTGAAAAGAGTGAAGAGACTTCACATGAATAAAAGGATACATGATTAAGAAATCTAAGTCCTTGAAGAAAAAGGGTGGGAGGGCGGGAAAACAAAGGCAACTTGGGGCAGATGGAATGGATACCGTTGAAGAAAACTTAGAATTGATCTTGCGGATGTTGAAAATGATCTGATCCACTTGAAGAGAAGCACACCGGTTGGAAAAGAGTTGGCATGACAACCTCGGTGATCAAGAAGGATTAGTTCTCCCATAGAAATATGAGAACACCGCTTGAAAGGTATGGAATCAACACTTGACTTTGAAGCAACTCGAATACCACAAATAAAACAAAACAAAGGATTTGGCTTGCAGAATAAGCCGGAACAAATACATATGATAGAGATTTACCCAATCCCATATCAGGCATCTGTCGGAAAGATATTCTAGGAGCTACTTGAATTCCCACCTATAAACTCCCGAAACTTTCTGGTTATGCAATATGGTGTTGGGGATACAGGGGAAGCAATATATCTCACCCAAACTAACAATACCTACATCCAAGTTGTATCCATCCGTCAACACATAACCAAGAAACCTTCGGAAACCATGTACCTCAACCTTCAAAAAGCATCCGTTATACGAGTTATGGCAATACTCCCGAACTCCCGCCCCAGTACTGGGTGGCATCGAGGTTATCTCACCAACAACTGCATAAAAGAGATTTTTGATGTCGGCAAAACTCAGGTATTCCAAAACTGTAACAATAAAATTATGACGATAACACCTCGGAGCTCAACTCCCCAGGACACTGCCACAACCCCTAAATGTCAGGAGGCACCAAGAACAATGTTCTCGTCATAAGAATATCGGAACGATCCCAAGATACCCGTGTGATCCTAAAAAAATAGTGAAATTTGAGGAGAGGAAAGTCAAAACATCTACGTCAGGAGACCTCACTAGAGCGACGAAGGGACTAAGGAGTAAAAAGAATCCTACTCTCCGATATATATAATCCTAAGACTCAAAACATTTTTGTTCTAGACTCAACAACGCCAACGATTCGATCAAGCAGGGGGCTCCTAAGTCGGGGATGGCTCTGATTACCAACTTATCACGCCCAATATGCGATATTATCCTAAAGAGACTAGAAGGTCCCACCAAGGATAGAACCGCATATTGAAACGCTTTTGCAAGGTGGATATCATTACATCAACATTACATAATAGATGGGGATACATACAAGAGGCATAGAATGCCACATGAATACAACATCACAATACATAAGATCACCATCCGACTATGGATGAAACACAAACAGAAACTCAAACGACATCCACCCTGCTAGCCCAGGCTGCCGACCTGGAACCTATCCCCTGATCGAAGAAGAAGCAGAAGAAGAACTCCAAAACAAGTAACATCGCTCTCGTGTCAAGATCATCGCATAACCTGTACCTGCAACTGTTGTTGTAGTAATCTGTGAGCCACGAGGACTCAGCAATCCCATTACCATGGGTATCAAGACTAGCAAAGCTTAATGGGAAAGGAACGGGGTAAAGTGGTGAGGTTGCAGCAGCGACTAAGCAAATATGGTGGCTAACATACGCAAATAAGAGCGAGAAGAGAGCAAAGGAACAATCGTCAACTAGTAATGATCAAGAAGTGAACCTGAACTCCTACTTACGTCAAACATAACCCAAAACCGTGTTCACTTCCCGGACTCCGCCGAAAAGAGACCATCACGGCTACAAACGCGATTGATGCATTTTAATTCGGATCTGGTGTTAAGTTATCTACAACCGGACATTAACAAATTCCCATCTGCCCATAACCGCGGGCACGGCTTTCGAAAGTTTATACCCTGCAGGGGTGTCCCAACTTAGCCCATCGTGATCAATGAAGGATATTCCTTCTCCCAGGAAGACCCGATCAGACTCGGAATCCCGGTTACAAGACATTTCGACAATGGTAAAACAAGACCAGCAAGACCACCCGCTGTGCCGACAAATCCCGATAGGAGCTGCACAGATCTCGTTCTTAGGGCAACACCAGATGAGACTAGCTACGAGTAAAACCAGATTTCGAGTTTCCCCGAGGTGGCCCCGCAGTCTACTCAGTTCAAACCAACACTCGAAGGAGCACTGGCCCGGGGGGGTTAAAATAAAGATGACCCTTGAGTCTGCAGAACCCAAGGGAAAAAGGCTTAGGTGGCAAATGTTAAAACCAAGGTTGGGCCTTGCTGGAGGAGTTTTATTCAAAGCGAACTGTCAAGGGGGTCCCATAAATCACCCAACCGTGTAAGGAACGCAAAATCAAGGAACATAACACCGGTATGACGGAAACTAGGGCGGCAAGAGTGGAACAAAACACCAGGCATAAGGCCGAGTCTTCCACCCTTTACCAAGTATATAGATGCATTACTTAAATAAGAGATATTGTGATATCCCAAGATAATCCTGTCCATCATGGAGCAATCTTCAACTTCACATGCAACTAACAACGCTATAAGAGGGGCTGAGCCAAAGTGGTAATATAGCCAAACAAGTGACAGGTAGCGCAGCATAGCAATAGAACGAAGCAACTAGCAAGCAAAGATAGAAGTGATATCGAGGATAATGGTCATCTTGCCTGAAATCCCGCAAGGAAGAAGAACGAGTCCATGAAGAAGACAAACGAACGTAGTCGAACGAATCCTCAAAACTCCGGAACGAAACCGAAGCTACCAAGAGAAGCAAACCGGAAAGAAGCAAACAACATGGTAAACACACAAGCATAATCATGGCATGATGCATAATCAAGTATGATGCATGTCCGGTTTATAGAGGCATGGTATGGCAAGGTAAAGCAAACAACACTACAATTTAAGTGGAGCTCAATATGCAACGAGTTGCATATTGACGAAACACCACATCGAGTTATTTAGTTCACTCTCGTTTAGGTACACAACAATATTAAATGTTGTTACACATGGCAAGAGGTGAAGCATAATTAAACTAACTATTTAGGCAAGTTTAAAAGTGGCCGGAAATAACAAATAACAATTCTGGAAAATCCCCATATGTCATTTAGCAATTTAATGCAAACACAATTTTAAACATTTTAAATGTTGTTATCATGATGCGGATGACATATGCAAGTTTATGCAATTTTATGAAAACATTAACATGAGCATGATACGAGGCATTTGTCGCCATGGCGGAAGGAAAAAGGTGCCACGGCGGTGAAACGGAAATGGTGCCACGGCAACATTCCGGTCCCGGTAACTCATGGAGGTACCGGTGCAAAAGGAAGTGTGACGTGAGTGAGTCATGCAAGATGGTGGGGTGATCCCGGATTACCGGGTTCCCACGGGTCGATGGCATGGCAAACGAGGAGGAACTTGCAATGACAATTCGTACATGGTGCAACATGAGCATCTCATACAACACATGCATTTGATCACGATCGGTCATCTCGGTGGTTATACCTTTGAAGCATGAGTTTTCGGGGCGGATCGAGTTCGGTACGATGTAGAGGAAGTAGTCGTTCTCGTGACGGTAGTGGAAGTTGTGGTTCACGGACGTCGTGGAAGTAGTGGTACACGTTGTCTTGTTGAATCAACGGCGGCGGTAGTTGTACACTTGACGGTCTTTGGCGACGGTAGTGGTACATCTTGCAGTGGAACTTGGGCGTAGTGGTACATGTTTCATAGAGGAACTTGACGCCCACGGGGTCGACGGTAGAGGTACTTGACGCATCATCGGGTGTAGTCGTACATGAGGGTCTTGACGAATCCGAAGGGGTACTTGACGGGTCCGGTCTTGGCGATTCAGGTTTCTGTAGTGTCCTGATACTTGACGCTTGGGATTGATTTCAGGGTTGCATGCGTCCACGGCAACACAGCGCAGATGCAAAGAGGCAACGACTTGGCGCGGTTCCGATGGTCGAACAAGGCAGGGGCAGCTCAGTCACGCGTGCTGCAGGCGACAAAGGACGAAGCAGAGGAGCAGCAGCTTGAGGGAAGGCAGCAACATAGGCGAGGAGCAGAGGAGATCCGAACCAGATCGGGGCCCGGCACGAAGTTGAACGCATCTTGACGAACCTAGGAGGCGGCGGCCCTGGCTCCTGCAGGAGGTGGGCGACTGCAAGGCGACGAGGAGAAGGTAGAGGGCGGCGCCGGAACATGGCAGCAGCTTGCCCAGGGGACGACGGAGGCAGCGGCGGTCTTGGCGTCGAGCATGGGTCAAAGGCCAACGTGGGACGAAGTGGACGCTGTTGTTACATGCCAGGAGGCGAAGCAAGGCGATGACGAGCTCGAGGCGGCGCTAGGAGGACGGCGACGAGGCGGACCAGGCCGGCGAAGCAGGAGGATTACCGGGGAAGATCCGGGCGCGGCATCGGTGAGAGGGTGCAGCAGTTGCTGCTGCTGCCGGCGGCGAGGTCGAGGGGGTTTGGACACTGGTGGATGGGTGGCGGAGCAGAGGAGAGGGAGACAAGCGAGAGGAAGGAGATGGGATCGAGAGGAGTCGAGGCAGGAGGCGGCGGAAGGGAACGAGGAGGAGGGATCGAGAGATGGGGATCGGGCTCTCTAGCGGCTAGGGTTAGGAGGGTTAGGTGGGCCTAGATGGCCTGCTGGGTTGCTGGGCTCTCTTATCCCTCTCTCTTATTCTTATTTCCTTTAGCAGAAAACAAATTAGAGAGAAGAAAAAGAAAGAGAGGGTTAAGGAAAGAATTTGCGCACGGGGGTAATTTTCTCGGACTCGCAAAAATGCGTTGGTTCCAAGGAAATAGAAATGGCCAAGATCGAACGATAAGAATTCAAACTCATTTGAATTTAATTCAAATGGGTTTGAACTAGGACGAGGTTTTTTAGGAGTATCCAAAATGTTGAGAATTTTGGAGGAGCCTGATAAATGGAGAAAGAATTATTGGCAAGGTTAGAGAGTCAAAACTTGAAGAAGAAAAGGCCAGGGGATTTAATATGCAAGTGGGTTCATGGGTGATTCCAAAACAATGGAATATTATATAATATCACCCTAAATATCGGGAGGGTATGTTTTAAAGAGAACCCACCATGTGAGTTTCCTCAATTTAAATGGATTGAAGATCCATACGGTTTATTTAGTTGAGTTGGAAAGATTAAAGACATAATGACATGATGCCATGCACATGATGCAATGAAGAACGCAACAAGCAAAAACAAATCACACAACGAATCTCGGAAACCCTAGAAGGCATCTAAAGCTCCGGTCTTGGGGCGTCACACCCGCCCACCTGTCCGATTCCCCATTCGTACTCCGTGGGCGCCAAAACTACCTCTCCACCAGCCGCAAAACCCTGGCGTCCTCTGTCCTCCACCCCATCCCACCCATCAACCGCTGCCCTCCTCCATCACGCCAGAGATGATACCCCGACGTCGGCATCCATCGCAACCTCAACCGCAACGCCCTCCATGGATAGTAGTTGAAGCCGAGGCCGAGCAGTCCGTACCCGAGCCAGTTCAACCACGCTGTCCTACGCCTCACCGCTGCCGCTCCAACTTTGCCACCGTCCACCGCACCGGAGCTGTTCCTGCTATGCCATCCTTCGCCGCCTTGGATCTGCTTCCCCTCCGCTGATATACGTTTACGGCAACACAGTCAACAATATGGCCATGGGTTTGTCCAAGGAACCACGGCTCTCCAAAACATTGGTTCCCCCGGGAAAAACAAGAAGATCGCCGCGACATATCGACACCACACTGGCAACCGATACGGGTACTCCTCTTCCCTTATTCGTGCAAATCTTACGTGTCTACTTGCACGGTATTCATCCCACAGAAGACACTAGTTGACCGCTTCTTCTTCATACTAGATGTTCCTAGTAACTCACGATGCACAAGGTTTCTCCTCATATACTATTTCACCTTAGCTAGAGGTCCGTCGCCCCCTGAATTTCCATTTCTGGCCAGTTGATTCCCAATTAACGGAAGCATTCCCCAGTGTAACAGGCGCTAGTACGCCTATTACACCGGGGAAGCAGTGCCTTGGTGTTTATCTTAGGGGCTTGTGTGGCCTAGATCTACTGGCACCCGATCTGGAGACTGGAGGTCAGCCGGGATTAAAGGGATGGCCTGGGGGCACTGCCAAGCACGGCGGTGGTGTGAGGTCAAGGGGAGGGCAGGGTGGCGGAGGCAGGGGTCTGGGCCGGTGGTCGCTGGCGGTTCGAGAAAGATCGTCAACAATGACTGGCGGGAGGTAGACGAAGGCCATTTGCCCGTTCCTTATAGATCGGACGGTTCATTAAAAAAATCGACTGACCTATTTATTTTCAGTCGACTGTTATCTTAGATATGACCACATGTGGTGGTGTGCTGGAGGAGTACCTGCATTTCCCGTGCTCATATATTACAAAATCATGCGGAGTAGAATCTAATTTTGTTTGCCACGCAATGTTGTAGAGCTATCATATGTCTCCTGTCATTTATATTTCAGCCACCTGCCATGTGCTACTTTTACAGTGCACTAGTTCTGCACACACTTCACCCATACTCTCACTATTGTGTTTTTATGCAAGGGTATTTCAGAGTCTGCCTCGAGGGAAACAGAAAAGAAAAGAGAGAAGTTGTTCCAGCTTGCTACGCGGGTAGGCACGGCACGTTACAGCGCTATAAAGGGTGCAGTGTCAACAGATGGAGATGGTAAACGTAGCCCTGGAGTTGATGACCTCGCTCGCAATGAACACCATCCCAGGTGCTTGCTTTAACTTCGCGGTGTCATATGTGGTTGCATGTTCCATATGGTGTCTAGCTTGCATTCGAAAGGCCGAAGTCGGTCTTTATTAAGATAAGGAAATATATTTTTTACATGAACCACCATCCCATGAGCACCAGAAGACAAATAGCTAGTCAGGGCACTGGCCGAGCCAGTGACAAGCCTAGCAAAGACGGGCATCACCTGGAAGCCAACTAAAAAGTCACGATGGTGGCGAAGCTGCCCACCTCCCACCAGGCTCTCAGGTCCTAGATGATCATTCTCACCACTCTAGCCGGATGTCTAGCTTGTATTGCTTCCAATTTGGTTAAATTGCATCTGCTTAGCTTACACATTATACCTTTGAATATGACATGCCTTTCTGTTTTTGGTACATACTAGTACATATGTGTATTAACCATGTTCTTACATCAAACTAATGTTCTTGTGTATCCCTCATCAGTCACTTATGATGAGCCAGTTAGGCAAGTGGACTACTCCTCATTTAAAGAATGCAGCGTCAGCCTCCCAACATGATTCTCAAGAAACAGCAAGGCTAGATGAAGATAGTGAACGTAGCTCTGTAGTTGATTACCGTATTTCCCCTACACTAGCATCGCAGGTGCTTGCTCTAACTTGGCAGCGTGATATGTGGTTGCATGTTGCATATGGTGTCTAGATTGTAATTCTTCCAATCTGGTTAAACTGCATGTGCTAGTCTGCTTAGCTTATACGTTATACCTGTTAATGTGACACGCCTTCCTATATTTAGTACATAGTACATCTGTCTATTAAGCATGTCCTTACATAAAACTATTTTTTTTGTATCCCGCATCAATCAATATGACGAGACACCTTTAGTATATGCAGTGCGATATTAGTTGCATCTTTCATATGATTTATAGCATGCGCTGCTTCTAATTTGTTGAAATTCCATTTATGATGGGACGCTTTTAACTTGGCAGAGTCATATTGGTTGCATCTTTCATGTGGTGTCTAGCTTGCATTGCTTATTATTTCTTGGAATGGTTTCTGCTTAGTTTACACAAACAGTTGTGAACATGCCATGCCGTCCTGTTTTTCGTACATATTCCATCCTGGTATCATGTGTTTGCCTTACATCAAAGTAGTGATTGTCAGTATCATGCATGAATGAGTTCTGAAGAGAGAATTTTATTGCTTTTTCTTGTCGGTTTTACTTGACAATTCAAAATCAATAAAGGGGAAGGAAGTTAGGAAGGCAGCGGATAAAGGTGCTCCTTCCGAACGGAGGGCCTCTACAATTTCTACTCCTCCACACCCCCAAGATGATTTCCAAGACAACACATGCATAGACACTCAACAAAGTTGTGTTTATGATGAGCACGTCTCCCCTAGTGCACCGTCACCGGTGCTCCCGCTAACTTGGCATTGCTATATGTGGTTGCATGTTATGTGTGATTTCTAGCTTGTATTGCTTCTAATTTTGTTGAATTCCATCTGCTTACTTTACACATTATACTTGAATAAGACACGTGTTCCTGTTTCTAGAACATACAATATATGTCTATCACACCATGTTCTTACATCAAATTACTACTGTTGTGTAACCTGCAACAATCACTTATCATAAGAAACGTTTGACTTCAGAGTGTGATATAGGTTACATCTCGCATTCTTTTCTAGCTTGTAGTACTAATTTGTTGAAATGGCACTTATGACTAGATAGTTTAAATTGCTAGAGTGATATTCGTTGCATCTTTCATATGGTGTCTAGCTTTCATTGCTTCTAATTTGTTGAAATGCCTTCTCCTTAGTTTACACATCATAAGTTGTGAATATGCAATGCTGTGAATATGCAATGGCACTAATGACAAGAGACCTCTAACATGGTAGTGTGATGTTGTTTACATCTTGCATATGGTTTATTTCTTGTACTGCTTCACATTTGTTTAAATGCCATTTATGATGAGACACTGTTAACTTGGCAGAGCGATATTTGTAGCATCTTTCATATGGTGTCTACCTTCCATTGCATTGCTTCTAGATTGGTGAAATGTCTTATGCTTAGTTTACGCATCATAGTTCTGGTTATCTCTTCCATCCTGTTTTCGTACATATTACATCCTCCTATCATGTGGTTGTCTAACATCAAAGTTCAGTTCGTATGCATCACGCATCAATTTGTTCTGAAGAACTAAATTGTTATTCGTTTTTCTTGTCGGCTTGACTTAACATGGCACAGAGAAAGAGGAAGAAACACAGAATGGCAGGGAATGAGAAGCATTAGAAGGTCAAAGTCCAGCGGAAAAATCTACAAACAGGGCATCCCATGCTACACGAGCTGCAAAAAAAGCCAAACAAAAACAAACAGCTGCCACCAAACAAGCAGAGATAGCCCTAGTTCTTGCAACACCTTCCACAGTACTACCAGCTGCACGAGTTACTCGTGCGTCAACTGAGCTAGCAGCACATTCCCAAGCTCCCTTGCCACCTGACACTACTTCCCAAGCACTCTTGACACAAGACGAGTTGGCGATATTAGATGAACCTTGTGAGCTTCAACAACAAGAAGGTTGTTGCTGGAGTCAAGTTACAGTTGCATGCTTCTTTATATGTAGTCTCACAGTTTGATTTACACTAACACTTCCTATGTTCGTTGTTGGACTAGCACCTAGGCGCAAGAGGAAACAAACATCAGGGATAATGCTCGATAGGTTAACTAAATCTAGAGGAGGAAGAATGGAGATCCGTTTTGAGGCAGGTTTAAAAAGGCCACATGATGCTACAGAGTCAGCCAAGTTAGTATCAGAGGCAGCGGTTGCCGTTAGGTGTCATGTACGTATCCTCCCAACATGGATTCAATACAGGAATGACAAAGATGAAACCCAGTTCAACACCTTCCTCAACCATTTATCTGTAAGTATGGTTATGTATGGAAACTAGTAATATTGTCTTGCTCTGTCCCATACTTTCTAGGTTGCTGATAATGAGACTCCCATAATTTTCAACAGATGAGGTTCAAGTTGGATAGCTAAGATGATGCAACCAGACAAGCTTGCACCCATGTTTTCAAGTCTGCTCTGCGACAGTATCGGTATAACTTGAGGAAAACTCACTTTGAAGGCAAGGCTAACAGTGAACTTTCCCAAACATCTCCAGTGGAAAATATATCGGATGAAGACTGGAGGGGCCTTGTTAAACACTGGTCTGATCCGAAGTATCAGGTACATTGTATATATGTGATCAGATCACATGTTGAAGTCCTATTTACGCATGTGCCACACAAATCTATCTTCTTGTAGGTGAACTGTTCAAAGAACAAGGCCAACCATACGAAAGTGAAATTCCAACAGACGACAGGATCTCGTAGCTGTATTGCACACTGTGAGGCTCTTGTAATTAGCTGCTATTTCACTCTTTTCGTTGTACCATATTATCATATCTATATTGACTTGTTCGAAATGCAGAGGAAAGCCCGCAAGGACCAAAAAGTACCTGAACCAAATGTTGTGGAAATCTGCAAGGACTGTCACACCAGCAAGAAGAAGGGCATGACTACACCAGTCAAAGCCATTATTGTAAGTCCTTAATCCTCATGCCTTTTAACTACTACTTACTCTGACTTGTGCCTTGAATTGCATGGTTTGCAGCCAATGACTATTACTCTTTTCAATTTTATACACAATTGTCTTAGCGTATCATTGCACCTTACAAGGTTTAAAAGAGAGGAGTGATGTTGCTTTGATCTTGACCCGTAATCTAGTTCCGTGCTGGACTTGCCCACATAATGTTACAATTGCCTGTTTGTCTGTTCTCAGTTGTTTTGTGATATGAATGATGTCATACTATGCTTACCGTATTATAAACTTCGTCTCTTTATCCTTAGCCCTCAATACAATGTGAAGAAATAGACAATACATTAGCGATGGTACATGGTCATATGTTTGGAACCTGGTTTTATTATGTACTTTGCAATAAAATACAACTAATATTTTACATGGGTTCACCAGAATAAGTTCTGTATATAGACCAAAGCTATTTTGTTTGGTTTTGCTGCCTCCTTAATATATTCTGTTCTGGTACTGCTAATGTAAAAACTCAACTTTTCAGCGAGCTATGAAAAAATGGTGGAACCGCCACCTTCTGAAGGTGGCGAGGCAACTATAACTGCAATGTTAGCTCTTGCTGCAGTGGGTCAGTACCTGTCCACTAACAGTGCCAAAAGCACGTTCATGCGTAATACTGGGTTGGTTGTTAAGGCAATCTCGTCCAAACTGCCTCATGATCAAGATATGCAAGCTCAAAGCAATGTTGTATTGGCGCTCCAGACACAAGTCCATTCCCTAACAGAGACCCTTTGTGAAACAAGGAGAGACATTGTTCGATGTTGTCAAGATATGCATGGTTTTGAAACCAGACTATCAGACATTTGCTATGTTGTTCAAGAGCCTAGGAGAAATGAAGGGGAGGGTTATGGTGCTCCATCGGATAATACAGCATGAAAACATAACAGTCAGGTCAAATGAACTGAGCTTCTGAACTTCTGGTGGTGCATTTATCTGCTAGACTGTTAAGTTTTATGCCAACCTTCCTTTTGTTATATAGTTGTAATTTGTTTTGGTGCGATACAAAATTTGTTCTTAACGTGCAGCCACCGGCTGAAGAAATCAGCAAGCCATTTTTGTATAGTGTAGGGTGTTCCCCATATTTGCACTGGTGGCGATCTTTGATGCCGAGTGGATGTAATCTGTGCAATCGCCTTAATAGCCTAGCATTAGTTTCGGCCTTATTTATTTCCTAGTCTACTTTTTCCCTGGTTTGTTAGTGGCCGCAACAACCATGGGCCATATACGGGCCGTAGGATCCATGGGTCTCCTACGGCTATTGATAAATGGGCCTACATGGGCCATAAACGGGCGTAATTGGTATCGGCCCAGCACAGTAATGGGTCATTAACAGGCCGAAGGACAGCAAAGGCTTAATTCTATCACAGGCATAACGGGTCGTTAATGGGCCAGAATATAGGACGGGCTGAAAACGGCGCAACGGGTTAACAGGCCAGAAACAGGCCGACTCATGCCATGGGCCGAATTTGGCCCATTAGGGGAACAGGCCAGTAATGGGCCGGAAGTAATCGAGGGTCCAAAAGGAGCCCAAGAACGTATGGGTCGTCAATAGGCTGAAAGCTAACACGGGCTGGAAACGGCGCAACGGGTTAACAGGCCATAAACGGGCCGACTCTTGCCATGGGCCGAATTTGGCCCATTAGGGGAACAGGCCAGTAACGGGCCGTAAGTAATCAAGGGCCGGAAAGGAGCCCAAGAATGTATGGGTCGTCAATAGGCTGAAAGCTAACACGGGCTGGAAACGGCCCATGTGAATCACGGGCCGTTAATGGGTACAAAGAAAATTACTGTTCATTATGGGCTAGAGTCACCATGGGCCTCTAAAGGGCCTAAAGATACGAAGGCCTCATGTGGGCCGAAAGACATCATGGGCCATACATGGGCCGAAAGTGAAATGGGCTGGTGTTATATTCGACGGCCCACATGACATTGTTGGGCCGATTTCCATTAGGGCCTAACAGGCCGTGAGTTACCGGGCTGTAAAATGGGCTATTTGCAAAGAGACCGTTAACAGGCTTTTCATGGGCCAGCCTGTTAACTTTTGACCAAGTCAAACAAGTCAGCTTTGTAAGCTAAATGGGCCAGTGGTGGGTCGTGGCACGTGTCGACATATCATAGGCACCTATCTGACCCACTGACAAGCTGACACGTGTTTCGTCCGGCCAATAAGAATTTTACACGTGGAAATTTCCCATTGGTCCGGGCTATTAACGGGTTATCGGATCCAAAACCCGACCCGGTAGCTTAACGGCATTCCGTTACGGTGGATGCCACGTGTCGGTCACCCTTGACGAAAGCACTTCTGTGACGCGCGATTTATCGTCATGGAAGTGGACACTTCCGTGATGATAATTTTGGTAATGTCATGGAACACTTCTACGACAGCACATGTATGACTATCTTGATTCTGTCATAAAATCGCTATGGATGTACATGCATGACAAAAAACGCGACCTACTGTGACAAACAGGTATCATCATGGAAGTGTATATTTTTTGTAGTGCACCGCCCATAGGGTGCTGGACAGCCACCTCTTCATATGATATATATATGGTGGACACCCCCAAAGAAAATAATGGCGATGAGGCAACAGAGGATAACCCCTTAGGGAAGCAATCAAAGCATGGGCGTCATCGGCGCCGCTCTAGCCCCGCCACAGCAATACCGGCACAGGAGACAACAACAATCCGGATGGTGCCGAAGACGAATACAATCTCGACCAACCTAACTTCGGGCAGGCCGAGCAGGGGGACGGGCAGGCTAGCCCAGATGAATGGGCAACGGACAGATACTTGGAGGACGACAATTATATGCCTCTCTCCGGAGATGAGGTGAGCCTCGGCGAAGATGAATTTATCGTGCCTAAGGATCTCGTCGAGCAGGAGCGCTTCAAGCGTCGGCTTATAGCCACTGCAAGAAGCCTGAAGAAGAAGCAACAGCAGCTCCAAGCTGGTCAAGATCTGCTAACAGATAGATGGACCAAGGTCCTGGCAGCCGAGGAATACGGACTCGAGCGCCCAACCAAAGGTTACCCAAAGCACAAGTTGCTACCTCAACTCGAGGAGAAGGCACTAGAGCTTACACTACCAGCGTAGGACGAGGCTGACCGGACACCTCATGGCCGAGACAAAGCGGCGTATCAGCCCGAACACCAGCCCGCACCCCGGCGCCACTACACTACGGCCCAGGGCAATACGCAGGACCTGCGAGACATACTGGAAAACAAAGCAGGACAGCCAATATCGATCTACGGATCGCGGGGGTGCGCCACAACGTGTGACGATGACCGTAATGCCGGATATACTAACAATAAGTCCAGTCGGGCCGAACACAACAGACCAGACTTATTCGAACTGCGTCGTGACATAGCCCGACATAGAGGCACCGCACACCCCCTCTGCTTCACTGATGAAGTAATGGATCACGAGTTCCCAGAAGGGTTTAAACCCGTAAACATCGAATCATACGATGGCACAACAGATCCCGCGGTATGGATTGAAGATTTCCTTCTCCACATTCACATGGCCCATGGTGATGGTCTACATGCTATCAAGTATCTTCCCCTTAAGCTCAAAGGACCGGCTCGACATTGGCTGAATAGCCTGCCGGCGAAATCCATTGGCACTTGGGAAAACTTGGAGGACGCATTCCTCGACAACTTCCAAGGCACTTACGTGCGACCACCAGACGATGATGGCTTAAGTCACATAACCCAACAGCCCGGAGAGTCAACCAGGAAATTCTGGACTCGGTTCCTAACTAAAAAGAACCAAATCATCGACTGTCCGGATGCCGAAGCCCTAGCGGCCTTTAAGCATAACATCCGTGACGAGTGGCTTGCCCGACACCTCGGCCAAGAAAAGCCGAAGTCCATGGCAGCCCTCATGACACTCATGACCCGCTTTTGTGCGGGCGAGGACAGCTGGCTAGCCGCAGTAGCACGACGCCAAGAAACTCCGGCACTTCAGATATCCGCGACAGCAATGGCAAGCCATGGCGCAACAGGCACAAGTGTCGGAACAATAGAGACAACATCGAAGACACGTCAGTTAATGCCGGATTCAGCGGCTTTAAGTCCGGTTAGCGGAAAAAGGCGTTTAAAAGAAACAATCCGTGATCGTCCAGTCTGGACCGCATACTTGACCGCTCGTGTCAAATTCACGACACCCCTGATAAACCAGCCAACCACACTAACACAGAATGATGGGTGTTTAAACAGGCCGGCAAGTTGAATGCCAAAAACAAGGACAAGGGGCTGCATAGCAAGGACGACGAGGAGCCCCGGCGGACGAACACAGGGGGACAGAAGAAATTTCCTCCCCAAGTTAAAACGGTAAATATGATCTATGCCACCCACATCCCCAAGCGGGAACGAAAGCATGCACTAAGGGACATCTATGTGATGGAGCCAGTTGCTCCAAAGTTCAACCCATGGTCATCCTGCCCGATCACTTTCGATCGCAGAGACCATCCTACCAGTATCCGTCATGGCGGTTCAGCCGCATTGGTCCTCGACTATATCATTGACGGATTCCACCTCACGCGAGTCCTCATGGACGGTGGCAGTAGCCTGAACCTGCTTTAACAGGACACAATGCGCAAAATGGGTATCGATCCCTCAAGGATCAAACCCACCAAAACCACCTTCAAAGGTGAAATCCCAGGTGTAGAGGCATGTTGTACGGGCTCAATAACACTGGAAGTGGTCTTCGGATCTCCGGATAACTTCCGGAGCGAGGAGTTAATCTTTGATATCGTCCCTTTCTGTAGTGGCTATCATGCACTACTTGGACGAACCGCATTTGCTTGATTCAATGC
The DNA here is from genome assembly GCF_002162155.2 of Triticum dicoccoides. NCBI lineage: Eukaryota > Viridiplantae > Streptophyta > Magnoliopsida > Poales > Poaceae > Triticum > Triticum dicoccoides. The sequence goes on along the minus strand of NC_041393.1, from coordinate 120,016,546 downwards.
GGTACCACACTATGCATACCTCAAGCTCAAGATGCCAGGACCTTGCGGGGTTATAACAGTCAATGGAAACACAGACCACTCTCTCCGTACGGAGGAGCACACTGCGGCCCTCGCAGCAGAAGTACAAAGCAGCCTTCTTTGGCAGATCGTCAACTCGGCGATAAAAAACCCGGACATTGTTAAGTGAGTCCGGAGTACTCTGCAACAGGATCGTCCGGCACGACTAGAGCTCGACTAGCAATTCGGCCTCCGTCCTAGTCCCATCTAGGCGGCATTTGTGCCACGCGCACACAGTTACGCACTCGAAACACCATGAGCATAGGCGGAGGCACGACGGTGATGCGGTCCACAGTGTGGCTCAACCGTCATGAGACCCGCATACCCTCATCATCTTCTTTCTTTTCAGGACCCTACTTTCGGGCAGCACCTTCAAAGAACCTGATCATCGGACTCATCATGGGAAGGAAAACCAAGGAGGCAAGAGGCTTTGCGTACAAGGGAATACCCAGGTGGTCTCTGTTAACGATCATTATACATATTTTACATACCCACACGCAGCCTGCCCTTGAATAGGACATGTCAAATAGTCCTATTTTTGCTTATCGCATTACTTGTACACATACGCTTTGACGTATTATTTAAATAACAACGGGAAACAATATACAACATCATCTTATTATTACTTTCTTCATATTTTCCCTTGACTGTTCATTTAATATTGCACCCGTACACTTTGGTACGTTCAGTTTGCCAGGGGCTTTATTGTGCCCCATAACATGGCAAGAAAAGTCTGAACACTTTCGATAGTGCGGCACCCTGAACTTATAGCATTATATGCATCAGCTCCGAATCATGTCTTGGGTCAATAGTTGGGTTTGCCCGGCTCCCTTGTTTTGGTACCTTACGTTCCGTTATATCGGCTAAGGTAGCGCAGGGAGAACTACTACGATTGTGTCCCAGTTCTTCCGGACGAGCACCTTAGTAGAGAAAGCCGAAAACTGACTGTCATGATGCAGCGAGAGCTGGTCGCTGTTCGCGAGGTCTTAAATCCTTAAAGATTTTTTCCGCTTCAGGCGAGGAATCGGCCTTGTCCGATTTAGGTGTGTATAGAGCCCCAAGTTCGGCCTTCCGAATACTAGGGGCTTCCCGAAATTTAAAATTATAGACTTCTATGGCTAAGAGAGAGTTATAAAGCCGCATAGTCTGATTGCCTTGTTCGCTGTGCTAAACACCTCCTTAAAGGACCAAAAATTTGGATAAAGAGTGTTTGGGTTTTCCATAAACCTAGTACTAGTTACACGGGGGCGGATGCCGACGACTGGCCTACTTTCAAAATTTATGAACGGCTGCATAGAAGGTAATATTTTAAATCAAAAGCGTTATATAGCACACACAAACTCGTTTTCATATTACAGAATGACTTGAGTACATTCACTCAAAAATTATATCCTTGGCACATTCATTAGCCACAAGGTGGGTGCCTTTCATAACACCGTCATAATACTTCTCGGGGTGGCGATGCGCCTTGCCCTCCGGTGGACTCTCCGTCACCAACTTCTCTACATCCATTTTGGCCCAATGCATCTTCGCACGGGCAAAGGCCCGGCAGGAACCCTCAATACAGACGGATTGCTTAATAACTTCAAGCCGCAGACAGGCATTTACCATCCGCTTCATAAGGCCGAAGTAGCTTTCGGGCAGGGGCTCGCCAGGCCACAGCCGGACTATGAAGTCCTTCATGGCCAGTTCGGCCGCCTTGTGGGCTTCGACCAATTGCTTCAGTTGGTCACTCAAGGGCATTGGATGTTCGGCCCCGACATACTAGGACCAGAAAAACTTCTCCGTCGAGCTCACCTCTTCGGCATGGTAGAACTCCGTGGCATCTGATATGTTGTGTGGCAGATCTGCGAATGCCCCTGGAGAGCTCCGAATTCGGGTAAGTAAAAGAAATGTCTCCTCCACATGCTTGCTTTGCGTAATGAATGCCTTACCCGCAGCTATCTTTTTGGCCGCCTGAATTTCCTAGAGAGCCTTTTGGGCTTCGCCCTTGGCGTCTCTCACGCTCTAGAGGGCCTTCGCAAGCTCAGACTCTTGCGTCTTGAAGTCATGCTCCAAGGACTCGAATTTCTTGCCAAAGTCCTGGAGCTCTTGTTGTACCTCGCTTACCCGAGCATCCTGTTTTTCACGCTCGGTGCGCTCCTTGGCTGCCTTGTCTTCGGCCTCGGACAGCACTTTCTTCAGGACCGCCACTTCGGTCGCGACCCCTATTAAAATTCTTGATGCTTCTGTTAGCATCCCCAATTTTTTCCTTTATATGACACACGGACGGGGTATCACTTACCTTTGTTCTCTTCGAGATGCCTCTTCGTGAGGCTGAGCTCTTCTTCAACCTACCTCAGGTCCCGCTTGAGTCCGGCTACCTCCGCAGTACGGGCGGCAGCGGCCAGCAGCAATGCCTGCTTATTCACATAGACATTTACTGTTAGACTCCTGCGGATAAAAATTGACCCTCCGTTTGGCTTTTCTTTCCGAACACCAAACAGAGTATCAGGGGCTACTGTCTATCGGGTGATATTTTCTTACATTTTTGATTACTTACCTCAAAGCCTGTTAGAAGACTGGCGCAGGCTTCGGTCAATCCGCTTTTGGCGGATTGAACCTTCTCAATCACCGCACTCATAAGAGTACGGTGCTCTTCATCGATGGAAGCGCCGCGAAGAACTTCCAACAAATTATCCGATGCCTCCGGCTGGATAGAGGTCATCGGCACAGACGGCTTGCCCTCCTTAGCGAGGGGCTGCCTACTTGAATCCGGAACCTTTGGAGGTTCCGGCGCAGTATCCGGCTGGGAGTCAGACTTGTTGCGGCTCCCGTCAGCATAATCCATGGGGATCTTACCCCCTATGTGCCCGGCATCTGGGATTTCGCCTTGGGGCGTCTCCAGAACCGCCGCCCCCTGTTCCAGTATCCTTTGGGACAACACCTCGGTGTCATCCGCGGGTCATGGGGAGGTGGCCGTCGAGAGTGAATAGCTATTCATCTCCGATTCACTCAAGGACCCATCCGAAGAGGATACCTCAAGGTGGGACCCGGCTAGACTGCATATGCGTGTTCGGCGTTATAACAAACAACGAAGCTAAGACACGTTAAAATGTACTGTGGAGTACGGATACTTACGACCTCGCTAGGGGCTTGCCCCTGGGCAACCACTCCTCGTCGCTGTAGGCGGCCGTGGTGGAGTAGTCCAGAAGGGATGTCTTTCCCTTCTTCGGCGTCCTAGCCTCCCCCTGTGGGGCAGCTTTTCTCTTCTTCTCCTCCCCGGTGCGGGGAGGGAGGATTTCTTCCTTTTTCTCCCTGTCTTCGTGGGAGGGATCTGCCTCGGTGTCCTCGGACGACGAGTCTATTACGGCCCTACGCCGGAGACCTTTCATGGCCCCCGTGGCCGCCTTCTTGGCCTTCTTCTCCGGCACCTTGTAAGGTGCCGGAACCAGCATCTCTGTCAGGAGTGCGGTTGCTGGATCTTCAGGCAGCGGAGCCGGACAGTCGATCCACTCCGTCATCGCCACATAGTCCTGTTTTTTCAGCATGATGGCTTAAAATCCTCCCGCAAATGTACTGGGAAAGGCACATCTTGTGATATTTAGAGAGCTTACCGGATTGGCGGGGCACTTTGCGCTGAGTCCGCGGTCCTCGGAAGTGGGAGGAGGTACTTCGGCGGCTTTGAATAGCACCTTCCAAACGTCTTTATGCATCATGTCGAAGAGCTCTCGCAGCGTCTGGTGTTCGGCCGGATCGAACTCCCACATATTGAACGCCTGTCTTTGACACGGGAGGATCCGGCGGAAGAGCATGACCTGGACCATGTTGACAAGCTTGATCTTCTTGTCTACCATATTTTTGATGCAGTTCTGGAGTCCGGCCAGCTCTGCAGGTACGCCCTAAGCCAGGCCCTTCTTTTCCCAGGAGATGAGCCGCATGGGGATGCCGGATCGGAATTCCAGGGCTGCCGCCCAGTTGGCGTCGCGCGGCTCGGTGATGTAGAACCACCCCGATTGCCACCCCTTCACGGTCTCCATGAAGGATCCTTCAAGCCAGGTAATGTTGGGCATCTTGCCCACCATGGCACCTCCGCACTCCGCTTGATGGCCGCTCACTATCTTCGGTTTCACGTTGAAAATCTATAGCCACAGGCCAAAGTGGGGCTTGATGTGGAGGAAGGCCTCGCACATGACGATAAACACCGAGATGTTGAGGACGAAATTTGGGGCCAGATCATGAAAATCTAGCCCATAGTAAAACATGAGCCCATGGACAAATGGGTGAAGTGGAAATCCCAGCCGCAGACGAAATGAGAGAGGAACACTACTCTTTCCTGAGATTCCGGAGTGGGGGTGATCTGCCCCTCCGCTGGAAGCCTGTGCGCAATGTTTGCGGCCAGGTATCCGGCCTCCCGAAGCTTGGTAATGTCCTCCTCCATAACGGAGGAGGCCATCCACTTGCCTCCCGCTCAGGACATGTCGTGAATGGCTTTACGGAGAAGGTGAGAACTTGGGCGCTGGAGCTCGAGGGTGCGAGAATGGATGAGTAAAGGAGGAAGAAGGCATGGGTGAAAACGGGGGATCTTATCTCTTTATAAAGGCGGTAGAAATTATGCGCCTCCCCGCTTGCCTATTAAAATCACTTATTTTCCAAGTGCCACGATTAATGGCACGATTGGGTTACCCATACCTGTATCGATGAGAATCCCATGATAAGGGGACACGATCTCTACTTTTACAAGACGTGCCAAGGAAACTGCCTCGCAATATGTGCGGTCGCTGGTTGCGGAAAACGGTTCGAATAATGACCGGGCCGTGGCATGATGTCACACTATGAAAAGTTGTCAGCAGATTAGATTTACAAAGTATTGTGCTCTCTACGGTGGTATGTGGAAATTATTTTGCACAGCCGGACATGATCTTTGTGTTCAAAATCTTCTATGGAGTATTCAGAGATGGAACCCGCCTTGCAATGTCGAAGACAATCTGCGCGCCGGACTCGTCGTCATTGAAGCCTGGTTTAGGGGCTACTGAGGGAGTCCTGGATTAGGGGGTATCTGGACAGCCGGACTATATACTTTGGCCGAACTGTTGGACTATGAAGATACAAGATTGAAGACTTCGTCCCGTGTCCGGATTGGACTCTCCTTTGCGTGGAAGGCAAGCTTGGCGATTCGGATGTTAGATCTCCTTCTCTATAACCGACTCTATGTAACCCTAGCCCCCTCCGATGTCTATATAAACCAGAGGGTTTAGTCCGCAGGACAAGAACAACAATCATAATCATAGGCTAGCTTCTAGGGTTTAGCCTTTACGATCTTGTGGTAGATCAACTCTTGTAATACTCATATCATCAAGAGAAATCAAGTAGGAAGTAGGGTATTACCTCCATCGAGAGGGCCCAAACCTGGGTAAACATCGTGTCCCCAGCCTCATGTTACCATTAGACTGAGACGCACAGTTCGGGACCCCCTACCCGAGATCCGCCAGTTTTGACACTGACAGTAGGGTCTACTGCTATTCCTTCTCCGGATATAACATGTCCGAGAAATCCAACTTCCTTCAACCAAAACTCACATTTGCTGAACTTGGCATACAACTAATGTTCCCTGAGCTTCTCGAGAACCAAGCGCAAATGTTCCTTATGCTCTTCTTCATTCTTCGAGTAGACCAATATATCATCAATGAACACCATGACAAACTTGTCCAAAAACTCCATGAACACCTTCTTCATCATACTCATGAAATACGCGAGGGCATTAGTCAAACCAAATGACATAACTGTATACTCATATAGCCCATACCTCGTAGTAAAAGCTATCTTAGGTATATCATGCTCTCGGATCTTCAACTGGTGATAACCTGATCGAAGATTAATCTTGGAGAAAACCTTAGCTCCCTGTAGCTGGTCAAACAAATCATTGATCATCGGCAGAGGGTATTTGTTCTTGATCATCACCTCATTCAGCGCATGATAATCAACAACCATCCTCAAAGATCCATCCTTCTTCTCCACTAGAAGCACTGGGGCTCCCCAAGGTGATGAACTTGGTCGAATGTAACCTTTCTCTAGTAACTCCTTAATCTGCTTCTTGATTTCCTCCAGATCATTTGCCGGTATCCGATACGGCCTCTTGGATATTGGTCCGATGCCTGGCAATAACTCAATCAAAAACTCAATATCTCGATCTGGCGGCATGCCTGGTAACTCCTCCGGAAATACATCGGGGTAATCCTTCACCACTAGTACTTCCTCCTGCACAACTCCCGATAGTGAATTCACCTTTGTCTTCCTCGGCGCATGCCTAGACACATACTTGATCCTCTTTCCTTCCGGGGTGGTGAGTAGAATTGATTTACTGGCGCAATCGATGTTTCCTTCAAATTTGGATAGCCAATCCATGCCTAATATCACATATAATCCTTGTGACTCCAGGACAATGAGGTCGGTGGGGAAAACATGTCTACCTATGGTTACTGGCAACTGATAGCATCCCCTACTAGTCGTATACTCCGCTCCTGGGGAACTTACTAACATAGGTGACTTAAGAGCTACGGTGGGCAACTTATACTTATCCGCAAATCCCCTTGATATGAATGAATGAGATGCACCAGTATCGAAAAGAACAAGTGTTGTAAATGCATTAATCAAAAACTTACCAACAACTGCGTCGGGTTGCTCTTCAATCTACTCCACATTGACGTGGTTCACCTGACCTGTGGTGAAGGGGTTGGGCTTCTTTACAACACTTCCATTGCCATTCCCATTCTTTGCTTCAGAACATTCAGTGGTGTAGTGTCTGGTCTTCCCGCACTTGAAACAAGTATTGTGACTTAGATCCTTCTTGGCGGGTGTCGCGGGGTTGGAACGGTTCTGACTATTGCTGCCTCCATTCCCATTGCCATTCTTTGGGCCACTGTGGTTGTGTGAACTTCCTCCATTGTGCGTATGTCCTCCACGGTTATGGCTTCCATGGTTATGAGTATGTCCTCCCAAGTACGGGGAATAGCGGGGTTTCTGCTGAGCTCCAGAAGTGTACCTCCCTTGTCCATCCTCTTGCGATTTTTAATCTGTTGCTGCTTGCCTTCTATCATGAGGTCCTTGTCTACCAACTCCTGGTAGTTGTCGAAGGTTGCCACCATCAACTGCATACTCAGCTCATCATTGAGTCCCTCAAGAAATTTTTCCAGCTTCGCGGCGTCTGTGGCCACATCATCTGGGGCACATCGTGCTAACTTGGTGAACTCATCCACATACTATCCCATTGTACGACTCCTTTGGCGCAAGTTGCGAAACTCGTGCTTCTTCATACTCATGGCTCTAGCTGAAACATGGGCGGTGCGGAAGGCCTGCTGAAACGGATCCCATGTAACTGTAGCAATGGGGTAAGTGGTGGTGAAATTCTCCCACCAAGATGTTGCGGGTCCATCTAGTTGATGCGCGGCAAAGCGCACTCTCTCCGCATCTGTGCATCTTGTAGTGGTCAGCTCTCTTCCAATCTTGCGAAGCCAATCATCTGCAACAATCGGCTCGGTGCTGCTAGAGAACACCGGTGGATTCAACCTCAGAAAACGGGCTAGGTTGTCAACAGGGGGTGGTGGCGGTGGGTTGTTGTTGTTGTTGTTGTTGCCTTGGTTCTGGTTTTGATTCTGGAGTAACATCTACATCAAGGCATTCTGCTGCTGGATCAACTGGGTGAGCTCCAGTGGAAACACGAATCTGGTGTCACGTCTCGGAGGCGAATTTACGAATAGGGAGCCCAGGTGCCCAACAAGTGAACTATTTCCTCCTCCAGGATTGTTGCTTTCCTTGTATAGCCTCACGTATGAAAAACGTATCTGATGGGTTAGAGGGGATGAGAAAACAGAATAGAATAAGGTCTAAAAGAGATTTCACTACCCATATGCATATGAGGCAAATACAATCAATTCACTTCATTCAATATCAAACAAGGTTCACAGAAACGATCTAAACTACGATTACAAATCGATCAATGCTAACTACTTGGAAGAATACTACTAGTAACGTGGTGGCCGTCTAGAAATTTTGATCGGTGGAAGACTCCATAATATCTGCTCCAGCTTCGTCTACGTAGTCGTCATCACTGTCATCATTTGCATCACTGTTCGTGTCGGTGTCGTCCAAGATGATGTAGTCCTCCAAACGGATCTCCACTTCAGGCTCTTGCCTCTGGTTCTCCACGGATAGTCCAAGATTCTTCTTCAGGTCTTCATGTTTCTCCAGTAGTATAGCAATTTCTTCCTCATATCCATGACGTGTCAACTTGATTTCCTCTTCTAGCTCGATATTCCTCTTCATCAGCTTCTTGGTCTTCTTCATGATACAGCACATCTGGTTCTTGTATCGACGAATGTGTTGATCTATCTCCTGAATGTATGATGCAATCGATCCATCCTTCCTGGTACGAATCATCTCCCATTCCTCATCTCGGCACCCACATATCCGATAGACGGTGTCTTCAAGCTCCTTGTGGTACACCTCGCAAATGCGTACAAAAGTGATATGGGCTACCATGCTCTTTCCCAAGTTCCAACTTGGTGCATCCAAGGTAAAATCAATGGGCTTCGTTGTTGGCGCAAACATTCTCCCAGGTACACGGACTTTGATCCTCCAGCGCTCCTATTCCGGTAAAGTTGTAGAGAAAGTTCAAGTGAAGCTTGGTAGTCTGATGTTCAGGTACTTCGTGACTTCCTTCAAGTGTCGTCTAAAAGGGGTGTCGTCATCCGGCTGAGTGAACTTGTTCCTGGGGTCCGCCATCTATAGAGTAGAAATAGAGGAGAATTAGAAATGAGCAAAGAAGAGTAATCCTGTGACTTTTCCTAGTGGCCGCGTCCTACAGTCAGCATGTGCTCTGATACCATCTTGTAGCGACCATGATCCCAATGGACCAAAGTCTCTGTGCTTAAGTGTCATCCCTAGATCGGTATGCTGACACACACAGTACTCGAGGAATTATAATAGAGTTCAATCACACACTTATTACATCGAGGTCCTCATAAAGAGTATCTGTTACACAAATAATATGGCTGAAGGCCAACTAAACTAAATAACTGCGGAAGCTTCAAAGATAAATGAGTCCATCAACTCCAACGACATAGTTGAGTGCATGACAACGACCTATCGCACCTTATTCTTTGTCGGTAAAGTCTGCAACATGAGACGTTGCAGCCATGTAGGTCAATACATTGAATATGCTAGCAGAGTTACACTATAAAGCAATGAATGCAAGAAGTATATCCACATGCAATATTTGGCTGGTGGAGGCTCTAAGTTTAAGGTTTTGCATAATGCTAATTTTTCCCTACAACGAACGAATAAATTTTATTTACTACAAAGTTAAACCAATATTTGAGAAGATTCCTCCAACTCAAATCCCAACATTCGACAAGCACTAGTGCAGAACCGGCCTTTAGTGTCGGTTCGTGACAGCCTTTAGTGCCGGTTCGCCAACCGGCACTAAAGAGTGGGGACTAAAGGTCCCCCCCCCTTTAGTACCGGTTCGTCACGAACCGGCGCTAAAGTGCAAACACGTGGCACGAGCCAGGCCCGGGTGCGCGTAGGGCTTTAGTACCGATTGGTAACACCAACTGGTACTAAATGTTTGTGTTTTTTTATTTTTCCTTTAATTTTGTGTTTTCAATTTAATTTAGTGATTGTTTTACATTATAATGGGTTGTTAAATCATTAGGTGAAAGTACCACGGATTAGTTTTGACTGGATGCAGATCTAGCTAGCTAAGTGATCAACTATATGCCATATCCATATTATACTTGATTACCTAATTAGGATATGGCATATATATATACTTGATCACTTAGGTACGATCCATCCAGCTGAAACTAATCGGTGGTTTCTTTCATTAAATGATATAATAACTCATCATCATCATCATATTAATATAAAAACTCTTGCATCATATCATCAACATGAGTATATATATATACTCTAGCTAGCTAGCTAAAAATCATCGTAGTCGTCATTATCACCATTTAATCATCATAGTCATTACCGCTATCTAATCACCACCAACAATAGCTTAAAGAAGAAACATTCACTTGTAAGCAAAAATGTCATCGAGTTCAACATGATTATCATGATATTATAAGCGTTCATATATAACACCACAAAAGCAAATCACTCTTTGAGATTAAGTTCAGAATGAAGAACACGGACATGAAAGGACAAGTACTAAGAGCAGCATGAACTAGCTAAATCACTTCTGCTACTCTCTCTCTCTCTGGTAAAATAGCATAGAACATGTATAGCTCTCCTGATTCATCATACTGGGGCATGCAGATGAACCTGTCTCCTAATCGTGGGCTGCGCTTCTCATTGCTGCCCCTAGTACTTCTCTGTGATCGTTAACAATTTTCCTCCAATCTTTCACTATTAAGCATTCATCGCTTCTAGAAATCCTGAATGCATTCATGTGCAATGCAGGATATCTTGGCGTAAGCTAACAATTGACATGCGACCTTTAGTCTCGATTCCTTGAGGCACAACTGTCATCGGGAGTCCCTGTTGAAGAACATCGTATAGTACTTAATTAATATACTTAGCAAAAAAAGTTTAGCAAAAAAATTATGTATGCAAAAGATGCACTGAGGACAAATAGTAAAAATCTAACCATCATTCCTAAATAGATGTGACCGTACTTCAATACCATCACTATTGGTCGCACGTTTTGAGTACTAACATTTCTAAGTGCAGGAAGAAAATTTGTCTTGACAGTATGAAGATCCTCAAGCCATGAAACATAATGACTTATCTCCTCGCAGTTTAGTTCAGCTCCGGGACAGTAGTAGGTCCTGTCTACCAAGCGTCGGACATGTTTGCTTGAATGGAAATAAGCTGTCAATAGAAATTAGTTGTCAATTATTTTTGAATAAGCAATATCAAAGACAAAAATATAATTGAGAAGAACTCACATAATGATAGAATTGGAGGCGTCTGCACATCGACCCATATGTCTCTATTACCTTCAATATCATCTTCCGGACGAATATCAAAGGTGATAACCATACCAGGCTCAAATGCATAAGCCTTGCATAGTGCTTGCCAAGTTTTGCATTCAAAATAGGTGTACGTGTGTGCATTGTATACTTTGACGTTGAAAGTATAACCATGCTCAGTTTTCAGGTAAACTCTCTTTACCTCCATAGTTTCCATATCATTGAAACATATCTTATCCAAGACAAAAATTCTTGCATAACAGGGGATGCGCTAGTAGAATAGTGAAAATTAAAAATTATAAGTCAGGCAAATGAAGCATATATAAGTCATGGTTAATTACGAAAACAGACTTGTCATTGTGACTTACTATATCGAATTCGAAGGTCTCATCCAGCTTGATGCTGAATCGCCTATCATCAACAAGGAAATTTCTGTCACACTGGTCGCGCTGGTCTTCACAATATTCGCACATAATGAAATTTGTTTCCATAGTCAAACGACATTTCCTATGTTCATATAGGCGAAACATTAAACACTTACTAATTCAATTAATTCAACTACTTCTATTAATTCAACTAAGCATTTACTAAAAATAAACTAGTTATATTAATTCAAATAATCTCATATACCTAAATTTTCTTGCTAAAAATAAACTAGTTCTATTAATTCAACTAGTTCAACTAAGCATTTACTAAAAATAAACTAGTTATATTAATTCAACTAGTTCAACTAAGCATTTACTAAAATAAACTAGTTATATTAATTCAACTAGTTCAACTAAGCATTTACTAAAAATAAACTAGTTATATTAATTCAAATAATCTCATATCTCTAAATTTTAATTAGTTCAAATAATCTCATATACATATAATTTTTTTTACTAAAAATAAACTAGTTCTATTAATTCAACTAGTTCAACTAAGCATTTCTAAAAATAAACTAGTTATATTAATTCAACTAGTTCAAATAATTTCATATACCAAAATTTCTTACTAAAAATAAACTAGTTCTAATTCATCTAACATTAACATTTCTAGCATTCTAAAAATAAACTAGTTATATTAATTAATTCATTTAAACAATAAAAAACAGAAAATAAGTAAAAAAATATGTGTGTGTACATGTGTATACGTGTAGTGTGTGTGTATGTGTGTATGCGTGTGTGTATGTGTGTGTGTATGTGTGTGTGTGGGTACTACGATCGAGCGGGCGTACGGGCAGCGGGGGCGACGAGGGCGGCGGGGGCGGCGACGAGACGGGCGGCGGGGGCGGCGACAACGGGGCATGCAGCGACGACGGGGACGACGACGTGCGGCAGGGGCGGCGATCGAGGGCGACGGGGGCGATGGCACGGCGGCGCCGCGGCGTGGGCGTCGGAGATCGATGTCGCGCGAGAGAAGTGGAACGAAGTGGTCGACGATAACTGAATATTCGTAAGTGCCATATATATAGGAGGGGCCTTTAGTACCGGTTGGAGCCACCAACCGGTACTAAAGGCCAATTTTGGCCAGCCCAAGCGGCGGGAAACGAGGGTCTTTAATACCGGTTGGTGGCTCCAACCGGTACTAAAGGGCAACGCATTAATACCGGTTAGAGCCACCAACCGGTACTAATGGTCATGCGCTCCCACCCGCACCGACGCTATTTTTAGTCCCACCTCGCCGAGCGAAGGGCAACCGCACTGATTTATAAACCCTGCCGCAGCTGCCCATTCGAACTCCTCTATATAGTAGGCTTCTGGGCCTAACTAGGGTGTGTTGCCCTGTGAGCCTGCTCGCCCTTCCGTGCCTGAATTTGCACACCCTAGGTCTGGCAGGCCCACTGGGCAACGCCCCAAGAACTTTTTTCTTTTCTGCATTATTTATTTTCTTTTATTTATTTTTGAGTAATTTTTTATATAGTTTTTTATTTTCTGCTTTATTTTTTTTCTTCTATTTATTTCTGAGTAGTTTTTTTTCTGTATTTAGTTTCTTTGTGAATATTTTTGCTTTATATAATTTTTTTCTTTTCTGCATTATTTATTTTCTTCTATTTATTTTTGAGTAATTTTTTTATATAGTTTTTTCTTTTCTGCTTTATTTTTTTCTTCTATTTATTTCTGAGTAGTTTTTTTTTGTTGTATTTAGTTTCTTTGTGAATATTTTTGCTTTATATACTTTTTTTCTTTTCTGCATTATTTATTTTCTGCTATTTATTGCTTTATATAGTTTCTTTTCAGAGTTTGTTTTGCTGTGATTTACTGTTTCACGGTCATTTAGCTCTTTGAACAAATTGCTGTGATTTTCATTTTCACGGTCATTTAGCTCTGATCTAAACAAATCGGTGACTGAATAATAGCAAATGATGTCAGAACGTGTTGGAAATTGATGACATCGATTTGAATGCTGCATAATGCCGGCTAAAAAAAAGTCTGGAGTTCAAATAAGTTAAAAAATGAAGTGCCCGTGTAACTGATGAGTTCTCGTCCGAAACCGGTGAAGACTCATATTGAGTCCACAAATTATACACATAGAGTTCAATGAAGACCAAATGCTTGCGATAGTTTGAAAAATAACATATTTAAATTGTGCATCTGAACGCAGAAAAAATACATTGATCAGTACCGCCTTTCAGCCAAAACGCGCTACTGCTACAGAGAAGTACATATAAAAAATACATTGATCATCAATGATCTTTTTGTATAGAATCTAAATTGTCAATAGGAATCTACCACCGATTTAAGAACCGGCGAAGACTCCTATTGCAGCCACAGATCCTACACATAGAGTTCAATGAAGACCAAATGCTTGTGATAGTTTGAGAAATAACATATTTAAGGTGGTCAAATTCTTGCTAGGGGAGCGAGGTGGGACTAAAAATAGCCCCTGCCACAACCTCTTTAGTACCGGTTCGTGCCACGAACCGGTACTAAAGATGCTGGTGCCCGGCCAGCATTTGTAGTACCAGTTCGTGGCATGAACCGGTACTAAAGATTCTCAATGAACTGGTATTAAAGGTCTCCTCCCGCCTAGTCATTTGAACCGGCACTAATGGACGCATTAGTGCCGGCTCATATGCAAACCGGTACTAATGTTTCTCATATTTGACCCTTTTTCTACTAGTGAAGTATCATCATTTAAACCATTTTAGTTAATTAATGAGTGATGAGATCAACAATAATATCCACTTCTAGATATTCAAGATGTCCATAACTGGGGACACAACTAACCATGATTAGTTTATACACTCTGTAGAGGTTGCATACTTTTCCCCACAAGACTCGACCGCATCCATGATCGAAAGATCGAGACATAGTGTTTCTAAAGCATTAACTCTCTACTCTGGGTAGACCGGTACACCTACTTTCCCCTGCATCTACTTGTCCACCTCTTCAAGAGCTCACGCAACTTACTCAACTATGCCAGAGCCCATAATGACTTGTGGCTGCACACGGAAGTTTCTAGGCATGAAATATCATATGATCCCTTTAAGCCTGGGTGGCGAACTAAGGAAAAATCACACGGATACTCCGAGATTTCCCAAATGAGCTAGCACTGGATTCTCTAGGTGCCCCAACCAATCCATCTAGATGTGTATTAAAGTTGCCACCTTAATGTTATCCAAGATTAATATCTTTTACAACTTCCATGTGTATCACGATCTAATCCCCGTCTACGAGCATGGCTAAGCAATAATTGAGCATAACATATATTCTCTAGGAGATCAAATGTATTAAGTTCCTACCTCAAGTACTACAACCAAACCACATGTTCTCAATCATACTCATGCAAATATTTGAGGGCAAAACTAATGCATAGTAAAAACTAGGTATAAAAGAGTAGGATCAAAGTGTAACTTGCCTTGTTGACGATCAGAAAACTCTAGAGATTCATAGTAACAAGCTTCGCACTCTAGAAAATCTAGCATAGACAAATAATAACATATATAAGCAATCAATCAAAATGAAACAAAGACAAAACGAGAAAAGATCTAAATAAAACTCGAAACAAGCAATAGCTAAACTAAACAAAAAAACAAAACCTAAAAGCATTGTTTTTATGTGAATTAGGTCTTAACAATAGGTATATGTGATTAGCTGCGATTTGCAAAATGAATCAACTCAAACGGAGCTACGAAACTCAAGATATAAACAAAACAAGATCGAATATTAATCTGAACTAAATTCAAATTTTAATTTGTCAAAAACATGTTCAAGTGGGTCAACTGGATAGAGGGGGTCGTTATGAAGAATTAGGCGTTGGTTTCATCTAATTTGGATAAACGAGCTAAAAGTTACACTAGTTTGAAAATCAGGGGCTAAATCGCGATAAAGGTATTTACGGATAGGTCCCTAGACGAAAATAAACAGAAAAAGAAAAATATATATGACGAACGTCCGCTAACAAAGATTAACGAACGAATTCATTCGTTAACAGATTCTAACGGGTGAACATTCATTAAATAAAAACTAAAATAAAAAACCGATCTAACCTAACTAACCAAAACTAAAAACCGAAAAGAAACCGGAGAAAAACCTGTCGGTTTTATCGGGCTTCGACGGCGGCGGATCGGGTCAACGGCGAGGTGGGGCGGCGGCTCCAGCGAGGCGGCCTGGCGACGGTGGGGTGGCAGCGGCGGCCGGGGGTGCTAGAGCGGGCGGCGGCGGCGCAGGTTGCGGCGGGGTTCGGCACGGCTTGGAACGAGGTGTGGAGAGCGGCGACGGCTTATGAAGGCGCTCGGGAAAAGGTCCGACTTGGAGAAGAGGTCGCGACGGCGGGGTGAGCATGGACTCGGAGAGGAGTCCGGCGGCGGCACGGGACAAGCGGAGGCGGCGGCGCGAGCTGGGCCTGGCCTGGCTTCGGCTGGGTCGGCCCAGTTGACTCCCTTTAAAAAAATAGTGCCGCGATGAAAATTCGTAATAAAATTAAAATAAAGGTCCTAAAATTCCAGAAACAATTTTCACCATCCCTACCTAATATTTGGGACAAAGTGAACATTTTTTGGACTAAATGCAATTTTTAAAAATGCATGTTTTTCTTTAATTCAACCGAATAAAACTAACAAATAAAATAATTTGACTTCCAAATTTCTTTTCCAATATTTCTTCTCTGTTTTGAAAAAGTCATTTATCTTCTCTCATTTATTTTTATTGTTTTGAAAATATTGAAAAGAAATTGTTGAAAATCAAATTGATCCATTTTTTTCAAATTTGAATAAATTAAAAAATGAAAATTTAAATGAAACCTCTAACTCTCTCCTTGGGTCCTTGAGTTGCTTAAGATTTCTTAGATCACAACCAAATGCAATAAAATATGAAATGTATAAGAATGATCTATGTATAACATTCAAATTGAAAATTGGGATGTTACATAAGCACGACAAACAAATAAAGATACAGGAAAGGACCAAGAAAATCATGAACAACATGCCACACCGGAATCCTACTTGGCGCATAACATGGTGTGTGGAGACCAAACATGCACTCTCGTGCACATTATTGGGCCGACATAGTACAAGGTTCTTTCCTTTTTGCAACCCCGGTTTTAGGGTGGTTCTAGAAGGTTCTAGACATGATTTTCCTTTTTACTTGTGTTTCCACTGCTGGTTTTACGAGTTTTCTTTCATTTCTTATGTTTATCTTTTCTTGTTCATTTTTTCTTATAATTTTCTTATTCTTGTGTGTTGTTGCTTTTCCTTTTTAAAATTATGTAGCCCCATCAACTGATTTACGCGCGGAACAAGTGCTCCACATGCCGAAGGGATTATAAGCATCAAATTGGACAGGAAACCTATTTAGTGATTCTTGCACCACTTATAGGCAAAATTGTAAATGATGCACACACCCAGCGTACGCAGGTTTCCTAAGTGGGCCAACTCATAGGGTACAATACGGTTTCTTTCTATGTTTTTTTCTGTGGGTTTTCCATTGGTTTTTGCTCTTTTTTGTTTTTGCGTATTTTTCATGTTTCCTATATTATTTTTTATTTACAATATATATTTTGACATTATCAGACTAATGATTTGTGAACTTCATCAAATCCGTGAACTTTTGTCAAATTTGTGATTATGTTTTTTAAATTTGTGAACTTTTTTCTAGATTTATTTTAAAAAAATCAAATTATGACTTTTTCCAAATTTTTGAATGTTTTCTAAATTCCTGGACATATATCTAAATGCATTAACTTTTTTCAAATTCTTGAACTTTTTTGAATTTGCAAACTTGTATCAAATCTTCGAACTTTTCTCCAATTCACTTTTTCAAATACATGAACTTTTTCAAATTTGGGAACCTTCCTCAAATTCATGAGCTTTTCCAAATTCAGAAACATGTTCCAATTTCCTGATTTTTTTTCAACTTTATGAACTTTTTCAAATCCGCGAACACTTTTTTCTATTTCGTGAACTTTTTTAAAAATCTGGATTTTTTTGAAAGTCTACAGTCAGCCGGTCAACCATTGACTAAGCGAACGAAGCAACAGGCGACGACCAAGCGATCATGCACGTTAGGCGTGTTAATGAGTCGTCGCATGCAGCGAGCGCGTGAGCACCAATTCGGTCCAAAGGTGCTTAAAGCCCTAAGTAGGAGGTCCCCGAATTGAAGAGGTGCCGCACAAGTGTTAAAACGTTGGCCTAGTGTCTGCTTTGTTCGTTGTCAGAGAGTAGTACTTCATTCATGATTTTTCTGTTTCATTTCGCATTCTTGGTTTATTCTGCCTTTCAGTTTCTTTAAATGCATATTTTAGTTTTCAAATCTTGTTACCACAAAGTTGTGAACATTTTATACATTGCATAAACAAATTTAATTTTTTGGAGCATTTTTAACAAACTATGGACTTTTTGAAAATAAAAGTAAAACAAAAAATCTACAAGGAAAAACAAATATTAAAAAGATTAAAATCCGCAGACAAAAAAACTGAACATATATTAAGAAAATTAAACTGAAACCTTCTAGAAGCTTCTCAAAACCGGAATCATTAGAATTAGAACCTTCCCAAACCGAAATCCTATTTACCTGAGACACTAATTCCCACTAAATTATTTATCGCACTAGGCAAGCATGCAACCTCATAATGCAACCCCACCTTAACATGCCACCATGCATGGGAAAATATTTTCCATCCAAATATTTTACTCATATTCAATAAATGTTTTACAACTATACATAATAAGATATAATAAGTCATATGTATGTTTAATTTTGGTCCCCATATTATCAAAACCAAAATGGTCATCAACCAATTACACCAGCAACGCGCGCGGTATCCTATAACCATGCAGGCAATGGTAACCCAACAGCTTGCCAGGGTAGCTAAATTGTGGGAAAGAACGGGGCGCTCTAGCCAAGACCATGAGCGCCTTGGGCTTACCAAAAATTGTGGGAAACAACAGCTTGCTCGCTAGCTAGGCTTGGGCTTACCAAAAAAAATCTAGATCTGGGCTGGACCTCTCCCTCCTCTCATTCGACCGCTTTCCCCGCTCGCTTAGTCTCCTGTACTCGTTCAAGCTAAACATAGAATGTTAACAGTAAAAAATTGTTTGCCAGATTTTACAAATGTTCATGAATTGGAAATATGTTCACTAATTATAAACAAAATCATGAATTTAAATAGTGTTTGTAAATTTTAAAGAATTTCACTAATTGTTAGAAAAAGTTCTCGAATATGAAAAACGATCACAAATTAAAATAGATAAGTTTCATAATAAAATAAAAAAGTTCCATACATTTATAACTTTTTCATGATTTTCCTTCAAAAACTAACAATGCAAACAATAGTAGTAAAAGATCTCATGAAAAGCACACCAGTAAAAAACCAAGAAAATCGACCCAATAAAACGAAGGAGAAGTTTCTCGAAACAAAAAGCACTCCCCTACACGGGCCAATCCATTGCTTATCAGGTGGGTGTGTGTGGACTGAATGAGATATTAGAACACAGAAAGAGAAAAATTAATAATGGTTCAGAAGTTTCCAGAAAGCTCATGGAACCGGGT
Organism: Triticum dicoccoides; assembly: GCF_002162155.2. Lineage (NCBI taxonomy): Eukaryota > Viridiplantae > Streptophyta > Magnoliopsida > Poales > Poaceae > Triticum > Triticum dicoccoides. The sequence continues at coordinate 119,997,564 of NC_041393.1, read as the reverse complement.
GCGATTATACCTTGCTTCTAGCGAGGCAACCTACCAACTCGCTGAAGCACATTGCCGTCGCGCGATCATATGGCCCGGCCAGTGCACAGGAGGCCACAACCTTTTTTTTTGACGTTTCTCTGTTTTTTTTCTTACTTTTTTTTTACTTCTAAATATTATAAATAAATATATTAAACCAAACACTTTACATAAAAACATTTGCAAAAAAAATTGTTAACCAATCACTATAAAATGTGAAATGTACATAGAGAAAATATTTTGCGTATACAAAAAATATATAATGTATGTGAAAAAAATCGATCATGTATTTAGAAAATGTTAACCGAATCATTTTAAAAAGATCTAACCAAGCATTTAAAAAAAATGTTAAATGTGTATAAAAAGTGTTGAGCATGTATTAAAAAAGTTAAACTTGTTTGTGAAAAAAATGTTAATCTAGCATTTGGAAAATGTTAAACTGTAAATAAAAAGAGGTGACCACGTATTAAAAATGTTAAATTTGCTTTTAAATTATTTAATGAAGCATTTGAAAGAAATTAAAATGTTTATTGAATAAATGTTTACCATGTATTCAAAAAATGTTAATCTTATATTTGAAAAAGATTAATCAATTTTTTAAAAATATGTTAAATATGTGCAATGTTGACCATATATTGAATTAAACTTGTATTGGAATTTTTAAAACTAGGTTTTGGAAAAAGCTTAAATGGGTATACAAAAAATGTTGGACATGTATTAAAAAATAATACTCTAATATTTGAAAAATGTTAAATTTATATAGAAAAGTTGTTGACCATGTATTAATAAATGTTAATGTTGTATTTGAAAAATGGTAAACGTGTATTAGAAAAATGTATTAGTTTTGTACGTGTTTTCAAAAACTGTTCTTGTTTTGATTTTTTGGGGGCTTTTCAAATTATGAAGATTTTTAAAATACCGTTTGCGTTTATCAAGAAGTGTTCTCAGATTTAAGAAATGTACACTATAGTGAACTGGCTAGTTACAGTGCCCCGGTTCGCTGTAGCTGCCCCGGTACAGGGGAGCTGCTATGTGCTGCAGTAAGCGGTAGATTGTTGGGGAAGTGAACCGGCGGCCACCTGACTGGGCCGGCCCATTGGCGCACGAGTGAAGAGCTTGCATATGCAACGATCTCATTGGAGGGAATCGGCCTATGTTACTGCAGCAGATATTTCTAAAAAGAAAATTTGAGAACAAATTGTGAAATTTAAAATATTTTGTAAAGTGAAAAGATTTTTGAGAAAACGTGACTTTTTTAAACTCCAAACATTTTTTAAAACTGGACCTTTTAATGGAAAACAAAAAATATTTTTTACAAATAGAAACATTTCTATGAAACTTGAGCATGATTTCTATATGATGAACATTTTTAAACACATATTTTCTTTCAAAATTTTCAAATTGTGAATATTTTTTAAAAAAGACAAACATTTTTCAAAATAATATATTTCTTTTGGATTTTAATAATATTTAAATTCCATATTATTATTTTCAACAAGTTGTGCTTCATGGAAAAGCACAACTGTGCTTTGGTGTGAATCACATGCTTTTCGTTTTCGAAAAGCGAAAAACACAATTGTGCTTTGTCGAGAAGTACAATTGTCCTTTTCAAATGTGAAAATGGCAGTTGTGCTTCCACGAAAAAAAAAGCTTTGTTTATTGAAAAATGAAAGGGGAGCACAATTGTGCTTAAAGAAAAGGTGAAAAGCACAATTGTGCCTTTTCTTTTTTTTACGGTTCCTTTTTGTTTTTCCGGGTTTTCGGTTTGTTTTCTTCTGATTTGTTGTTGGTTTGGTTTCCCCTTTTTTCTTCTTCTGATTTTCGGCTTTTCGAAAGAAAAGAATTCATTCGAACTATTAACATGAGATCTAGATTCAAATAGCTCGACGCGATAAACGCAACGGCGAAAGCAACTCGTGATTTGGACACATGACAAGAGAAAACCGAATGAACGAACAAAACACAAAACTCCTAAATTACGGCAAGTATCACACATGCAATGAGTTAATTTTTTTAGGCAACCTCGCGAAACTTTTATTATACCATCATGATGTTTACAAGGACGAAAGAAAGATCTCCCGGATGGCCTAACTAGACATGGCGGCCCACAACGAGAGAAAGGGAATGTTTCGCTAGGTTGTGAGCTTCATAGTTTGAGCTCATAAATTCATAACCTGTATTACATGAAAGAAAAATTGACGAACGGTCTGAAATCTCTCTAAGAACCACGCCATAAGCAACTAAGTTACCCTGATGCAAATCATCAACAACTACCTTGCAATCTGAAGCAATGTGGATGCGTCGAGCATATAGATCATCAGCTAGGGAAAAAACTTCCCTTATAGCTAGAGCTTCTAGCGTTGGAGGGTTTGTTGTGTGTTTGAAAACCATCGCTGACGCCCTAAGAAAAGCGCCATTTTGGTCTCGACACACTGCTCCCACTGCACCATGCTCCCCCCTATTGGACACTGCCCCATCCACGTTGATCTTAACACTTCCTGGGGCTGGCGGCACCCAATATTGCCTACGTGGTGCCTTATGTGTTGCTTGCTTCTGACCTCTCTTGTTAACTATCTCCAGCTCTGACATGTACTTCTTAATAATGACATCAGTGGCATGTGAGACTGAAAAATGTCCTCGTGAATTGCCTTCCTCCTTGCTTCCCATATTGCCCATGCAGTTACCATAACTCGAATGAAATCTGGAGCATCTAGCATTTCATGCAACGCAAAGAGCCAGTCCTTTGTGTTGGGGAACGTTGCATAAAATAAAAAAATTCCTACGTTCACCAAGATCCATCTATGAGTTCATCTAGCAACGAGAGAGAGAGATGCATCTACATACCCTTGTAGATCGCGTGCGGAAGCGTTCAAGAGAACGGGGTTGAGGTAGTCGTTCTCGTCGTTATCCTATCACCGGAGATCCTAGCGCCGAACGGACGGCACCTCCGCGTTCAACACACGTACGGTCAGCGTGACGTCTCCTCCGTATTGATCCAGCAAGGGGGAAGGAGAGGTTGATGAAGATCCAGCAGCACGACGGCGTGGTGGTGGATGCAGCAGGGCTCCGGCAGGGCTTCGCCAAGCAACTACGAGAGGAGGATGAGGTGTAGCAGGGGGAGGGAGGCGCCAAGACTTAGGTGCGGCTGCCCTCCCTCCCCCTCCTTTATATAGGCCCCCTGGGGGGCGCCGGCCCTGGAGATCGAAATCTCCCAAGGGGGCGGCGGCCAGGGGGTGGAGTGCCCCCCAAGGCAAGTGGGGTGCGCCCCCCACCCTAGGGTTTTCAACCCTAGGCGCAGGGGGGGCCAGGGGGGGGGCGCACTAGCCCACTAGGGGCTGGTTCCCCTCCCACTTCAGCCCACGGGCCCCTTCGGGATAGGTGGCCCCACCCGATGGACCCCCGGGACCCTTCCGGTGGTCCCGGTACAATACCGGATGACCCCGAAACTTTCCTGATGGCCGAAACCACACTTCCTATATATAATTCTTTACCTCCGGACCATTCCGAAACTCCTCGTGACGTCCGGGATCTCATCCGGGACTCCAAACAACTTTCGGTTTGCTGCATACTCATATTCATACAACCCTAGCATCACCGAACCTTAAGTGTGTAGACCCTACGGGTTCGGGAGACATGCAGACATGACCGAGATGGCTCTCTGGTCAATAACCAACAGCGGGATCTGGATACCCATGTTGGCTCCCACATACTCCTCGATTATCTCATCGGATGAACCACGATGTCGAGGATTCAAGCAACCCCGTATACTATTCCCTTTGTCAGACGGTATGTTACTTGCCCGAGATTCGATCGTCGGTATCCTAATACCTCGTTCAATCTCGTTGCCGGCAAGTCACTTTACTCGTACCGTAATGCATGATCCCGTGACCAGACATTTGATCACCTTGAGCTCATTATGATGATGCACTACTGAGTGGGCCCAGTGATACCTCTCCGTTATATGGAGTGACAAATCCCAGTCTCGATCCGTGTCAACCCAACAGACACTTTCGGAGATACCTGTAGTGCACCTTTATAGTCACCTAGTTACGTTGTGACATTTGGTACACCCAAAGCACTCCTACGGTATCCGGGATTACACGATCTCATGGTGTAAGGAAGAGATCCTTGACATAGGAAAAGCTCTAGCAAAACGAACTACACGATCTTGTGCTATGCTTAGGATTGGGTCTTGTCCATCACATCATTCTCCTAATGATGTGATCCCATTATCAATGACATCCAATGTCCATAGTCAAGAAACCATGACTATCTGTTGATCAACGAGCTAGTCAACTAGAGGCTCACTAGGGACATGTTATGGTCTAAGTATTCACACGTGTATTACGATTTCCGGATAATACAATTATAGCATGAATAAAAGACAATTATCATGAACAAGGAAATATAATAATAATCCTTTTATTATTGCCTCTAGGGCATATTTCCAACAGTCTCCCACTTGCACTAGAGTCAATAATCTAGTTACATTGTGATGAATCGAACACCCATAGAGTTCTGGTGTTGATCATGTTTTGCTCGCGGAAGAGGTTTAGTCAACGGATCTGCGACATTCAGATCCGTATGTACTTTGCAAATTTCTATGTCTCCATCTTGAACATTTTCACGGATGGAGTTGAAACGACGCTTGATGTGCCTGGTCTTTTTGTGAAACCTGGGCTCCTTGGCAAGGGCAATAGCTCCAATGTTGTCACAGAAGAGAGTGATTGGCCCCGACACATTGGGTATGACTCCTAGGTCGGTGATGAACTCCTTCATCCATATTGCTTCATGTGCTGCCTCCAAGGCTGCCATGTACTCCGCTTCACATGTAGATCCCGCCACGACGCTCTACTTGCAACTGCACCAGCTTACTGCTCCACGATGCAACATGTACACGTATCCGGTTTGTGACTTAGAGTCATCCATATCTGTGTCGAAGCTAGCGTCGACGTAACCCTTTACGACGAGCTCTTCGTCACCTCCATAAATGAGAAACGTGTCCTTTGTCCTTTTTAGGTACTTCAGGATATTCTTGACCGCTGTCCAGTGTTCCTTGCCGGGATTACTTTGGTACCTTCCTACCAAACTTACGGCAAGGTTTACATCAGGTCTGGTACACAGCATGGCATACATAATAGATCCTATGGCCGAGGCATAGGGGATGACACTCATCTCTTCTTTATCTTTTGTCGTGGTCGGGCATTGAGCCGAGCTCAATCTCACACCTTGCAATACAGGCAAGAACCCTTTCTTGGACTGATCCATTTTGAACTTCTTCAAAATCTTATTAAGGTATGTGCTTTGTGAAAGACCTATGAGGCGTCTCGATCTATCCCTATAGATCTTGATGCCTAATATGTAAGCAGCTTCTCCAAGGTCGTTCATTGAAAAACACTTATTCAAGTAGGCCTTAATGCTGTCCAAAAATTCTATATCATTTCCCATCAAAAGTATGTCATCTACATATAATATGAGAAATGCTACAGAGCTCCCACTCACTTTCTTGTAAACGCAGGCTTCTCCATAAGTCTGCATAGACCCAAACACTTTGATCATCTCATTAAAGCGAATGTTCCAACTCCGAGATGCTTGCACCAGCCCATAAATGGATCGCTGGAGCTTGCACACCTTGTTAGCATTCTTAGGATCGACAAAACCTTCTGGCTGCATCATATACAGCTCTTCCTTAAGATAGTCGTTAAGGAATGCCGTTTTGACGTCCATCTGCCATATCTCATAATCATAGTATGCGGCAATTGCTAACATGATTCGGACGGACTTCAGCTTCGCTATGGGAGAGAAAGTCTCATCGTAGTCAATCCCTTGAACTTGCCGATAACCCTTAGCGACAAGTCGAGCTTTATAGATGGTGACATTACCATCCACGTCTGTCTTCTTCTTAAAGATCCATTTGTTTTCTATCGCTCGCCGATCATCGGGCAAGTCAGTCAAAGTCCATACTTTGTTTTCATACATGGATTCTATCTCGGACTGCATGGCTTCTAGCCATTTGTTGGAATCTGGACCCGCCATCGCTTCTTCATAGTTCGAAGGTTCACCGTTGTCTAACAACATGATTTACAGGACAGGGTTGCCATACCAATCTGGTGTGGAACGTGTCCTTGTGGACCTACGAAGTTCAGTAGCAACTTGATCCGAAGTACCTTGATCATCATCATTAATTTCCTCTCCAGTCGGTGTAGGCACCACAGGAACATTTTCCTGAGTTGCACTACTTTCTGGTTCAAGAGGTAGTACTTCATCGAGTTCTACTTTCCTCCCACTTACTCCTTTCGAGAGAAACTCTTTTTCCAGAAAGGATCCATTCTTGGCAACAAAGATCTTGCCTTCGGATCTAAGGTAGAAGGTATACCCAATGGTTTCCTTAGGGTATCCTATGAAGACGCATTTTTCCGACTTGGGTTCGAGCTTTTCAGGTTGAAGTTTCTTGACATAAGCATCACATCCCCAAACTTTCAGAAACGACAACTTAGGTTTCTTCCCAAACCATAATTCATACGGTGTCGTCTCAACGGATTTAGACGGAGCCCTATTTAAAGTGAATGTAGCTGTCTCCAGAGCATATCCCCAAAATGATAGCGGTAAATCGGTAAGAGACATCATAGATCGCACCATATCCAATAGAGTGCAATTACGATGTTCGGACACACCGTTACGCTGAGGTGTTCCAGGCGGCGTGAGTTGTGAAACGATTCCACATTTTCTTAAGTACGTACCAAATTCGTGACTTAAATATTCTCCTCCACGATCTGATCGTAAGAACTTTATTTTTCGATCACGTTGATTCTCTACTTCATTATGAAATTCCTTAAACTTTTCAAAGGTCTCAGACTTGTGTTTCATCAAGTGGACATACCCATATCTACTTAAGTCATCAGTGAGAGTGAGAACATAATGATATCCTCCGCGAGCCTCAATGCTCATTGGACCACACACATCAGTATGTATGATTTCCAATAAGTTGGTTGCTCGCTCCATTGTTCTGGAGAACGAAGTCTTGGTCATTTTGCCCATGAGGCATGGTTCACATGTGTCAAATGATTCATAATCGAGAGACTCTAAAAGTCCATCAGCATGGAGCTTCTTCATGCGCTTGACACCAATGTGACCAAGGCGGCAGTGCCACAAGTATGTGGGACTATTGTTATCAACTTTACATCTTTTGGTATTCACACTATGAATATGTGTAACATTATGTTTAAGATTCATTAAGAATAAACCATTGACCATCGGGGCATGACCATAAAACATATCTCTCATATAAATAGAACAACCATTATTCTCGGATTTAAATGAGTAGCCATCTCGTATTAAACGAGATCCAGATACAATGTTCATGCTCAAACTTGGCACTAAATAACAATTATTGAGGTTCATAACTAATCCCGTGGGTAAATGTAGAGGTAGCGTGCCGACGGCGATCACATCGACCTTGGAACCATTCCCGACGCGCATCGTCACCTCGTCCTTCGCCAGTCTCCGCTTATTCCGCAGCTCCTGTTGTGAGTTATAAATGTGAGCAACGACACCGGTATCAAATACCCAGGAGTTACTACGAGTACTGGTAAGGTACACATCAATTACATGTATATCACATATACCTTTAGTGTTGCCGGCCTTCTTGTCTGCTAAGTATTTGGGGCAGTTCCGCTTCCAGTGACCCTTCCCTTTGCAATAAAAGCACTCAGTCTCAGGCTTGGGTCCATTCTTTGACTTCTTTCCGGCAACTGGCTTACCGGGTGCGGCAACATCTTTGCCGTCCTTCTTGAAGTTCTTCTTACCCTTGCTTCTTGAACTTGGTGGTTTTATTGACCATCAACACTTGATGTTCTTTCTTGATTTCAACCTCTGCTGACTTTAGCATTGAGAATACTTCAGGAATGGTCTTCACCATCCCCTGCATATTGTAGTTCATCACAAAGCTCTTGTAGCTCGGTGGGAGCGACTGAAGGATTCTGTCAATGACCGCGTCGTCCGGGAGGTTAATGTCCAGCTGGGACAGGCGGTTGTGCAATCAAGACATTTTGAGTATGTGCTCACTGATAGAACTGTTTTCCTCCATCTTACAACTATAGAACTTGTCGGAGACTTCATATCTCTCGACCCGGGCATGAGCTTGAAAAACCATTTTCAGCTCCTCGAACATCTCATATGCTCTGTGTTGCTCAAAACGCTTTTGGAGTCCCGGTTCTAAGCTGTAAAGCATGCCGCACTGAACGAGGGAGTAATCATCAGCACGTGACTGCCAAGCATTCATAACGTCTTGGTTCTCTGGGATGGGCGCTTCACCTAGCGGTCCTTCTAGGACATATGCTTTCTTGGCTGCTATGAGGATGATCCTCAGGTTCCGGACCCAGTCCGAATAGTTGCTGCCATCATCTTTCAGCTTGGTTTTCTCTAGGAACGCGTTGAAGTTCATGTTGACATGATCGTTGGCCATTTGATCTACAAGACATATTTGGCAAAGATTTTAGACTAAGTTTATGATAATTAAGTTCATCTAATCAAATTATTTAATGAACTCCCACTCAGATTTGACATCCCTCTAGTCATCTAAGTGTTACACGATCCGAATCGACTAGGCCGTGTCCGATCATCATGTGAGACGGACTAGTCATCATCGGTGAACATCTCCATGTTGATCGTATCTTCCATACGACTCATGTTCGACCTTTTGGTCTCTTGTGTTCCGAGGCCATGTTTGTACATGCTAGGCTCGTCAAGTTAACCCTAAGTGTTTTGCATGTGTAAAACTGTCTTACACCCGTTGTATGTGAACATAAGGATCTATCACACCCGATCATCACGTGGTGCTTCGAAACGACGAACTTTAGCAACGACGCATAGTTAGGGGGAACACTTTCTTGAAATTATTATAAGGGATCATCTTATTTACTACCGCCGTTCTAAGTAAACAAGATGCATAAAACATAATAAACATCACATGCAGTTATATAAAGTAGTGACATGATATGGCCAATATCATATAGCTCCTTCGATCTCCATCTTCGTGAAGGAAATATGCCCTAGAGGCAATAATAAAGTTATTATTTATTTCCTTATAATCATGATAAATGTTTATTATTCATGCTAGAATTGTATTTACCGGAAACATAATACATGTGTGAATACATAGACAAACAGAGTGTCACTAGTATGCCTCTACTTGACTAGCTCGTTAATCAAAGATGGTTATGTTTCCTAACCATAAACAATGAGTTGTTATTTGATTAACGAGGTCACATCATTAGTAGAATGATCTGATTGACATGACCCATTCCATTAGCTTAGCACTCGATCGTTTAGTATGTTGCTATTGCTTTCTTCATGACTTATACATGTTCCTATGACTATGAGATTATGCAACTCCCGTTTACCGGAGGAACACTTTGGGTACTACCAAACGTCACAACGTAACTGGGTGATTATAAAGGAGTACTACAGGTGTCTCCAATGGTCGATGTTGGGTTGGCGTATTTCGAGATTAGGATTTGTCACTCCGATTGTCGGAGAGGTATCTCTGGGCCCTCTCGGTAATACACATCACATAAGCCTTGCAAGCATTACAACTAATATGTTAGTTGTGAGATGATGTATTACGGAACGAGTAAAGAGACTTGCCGCTAACGAGATTGAACTAGGTATTGGATACCGACGATCGAATCTCGGGCAAGTAACATACCGATGACAAAGGGAACAACGTATGTTGTTATGCGGTCTGACCGATAAAGATCTTCGTAGAATATGTAGGAGCCAATATGGGCATCCAGGTCCCGCTATTGGTTATTGACCAGACACGTGTCTCGGTCATGTCTACATTGTTCTCGAACCCGTAGGGTCCGCACGCTTAAGGTTACGATGACAGTTATATTATGAGTTTATGCATTTTGATGAATCGAAGGTTGTTCGGAGTCCCGGATGTGATCACGGACATGACGAGGAGCCTCGAAATGGTTGAGACGTAAAGATTGATATATTGGAAGCCTATATTTGGATATCGGAAGTGTTCCGGGTGAAATCGGGATTTTACCGGAATACCGGGAGGGTTACCGGAACCCCCCGGGAGCTATTTGGGCCATAGTGGGCCTTAGTGGAAAATAGAAGGGGCTGCCCTAGATGGGCTGCGCGCCCCCCCTTCCCCTAGTCCTATTAGGACTAGGAGAGGTGGCCGCCCCCCTCCTCCTCTTTTCCCCTCCGAGGAATCCTAGTTGGAGTAGGATTGGAGGGGGAATCCTACTCCCAGTGGGAGTAGGACTCTCCTGCGCCTCCCCCCTTGGCCGGCCAACCTCCCCTCCTCTCCTCCTTTATATACGGAGGCAGGGGCACCTCTAAACACACAAGTTGACACAAGTTGATCCACGTGATCGATTCCTTAGCCGTGTGCGGTGCCCCCTGCCACCATATTCCTCGATAATACTGTAGCGGAGTTTAGGCGAAGCCCTGCTGCTGTAGTTCATCAAGATCGTCACCACGCCGTCGTGCTGACGAAACTCTTCCCCGACACTTTGCTGGATCGGAGTCCGGGGATCGTCATCGGGCTGAACGTGTGCTCGAACTCGGAGGTGTCGTAGTTTCGGTGCTTGATCGGTTGGATCGTGAAGACGTACGACTACTTCCTCTACGTCGTGTCATCGCTTCCGCAGTCGGTCTGCGTTGGGTACGTAGACAACACTCTCCCCTCGTTGCTATGCATCACATGATCCTGTGTGCGCGTAGGAAATTTTTTGAAATTACTACGTTGCCCAACAGTGGTATCAGAGCCTAGGTTACTTATGTTGATGTTATATGCACGAGTAGAACACAAGTGAGTTGTGGATGATACAAGTCATACTGCCTACCAGCATGTCATATTTTGGTTCGGCGGTATTGTTGGACGAGACGACCCGGACCAACCTTACGCGTACGCTTACGCGAGACCGGTTCCCTCGACGTGCTTTGCATAGAGATGGCTTGTGGGCGACTGTCTCTCCAACTTTAGTTGAACCAAGTATGGCTACGCCCGGTCCTTGCGAAGGTTAAAACGGAGTCTATTTGATAAACTATCGTTGTGGTTTTGATGCGTAGGTGAGATTGGTTCTTACTTAAGCCCGTAGCAGCCACGTAAAACATGCAACAACAAAGTAGAGGACGTCTAACTTGTTTTTGCAGGGCATGTTGTGATGTGATATGGTCAAGGCATGATGCTGAATTTTATTGTATGAGATGATCATGTTTTGTAACCGAGTTATCGGCAACTGGCTGGAGCCATATGGTTGTCGCTTTATTGTATGCAATGCAATCGCGATGTAATGCTTTACTTTATTACTAAACGGTAGTGATAGTCGTGGAAGCATAAGATTGGCGAGACGACAACGATACTACGATGGAGATCAAGGTGTCGCGCCGGTGACGATGGTGATCATGACGGTGCTTCGGAGATGGAGATCACAAGCACAAGATGATGATGGCCATATCATATCACTTATATTGATTGCATGTGATGCTTATCCTTTTATGCATCTTATCTTGCTTTGATTGACGGTAGCATTATAAGATGATCTCTCACTAAATTATCAAGAAGTGTTCTCCCTGAGTATGCACCGTTGCCAAAGTTCGTCGTGCCCAGACACCACGTGATGATCGGGTGTGATAAGCTCTACGTCCATCTACAACGGGTACAAGCCAGTTTTGCACACGCAGAATACTCAGGTTAAACTTGACGAGCCTAGCATATGCAGATATGGCCTCGGAACACGGAGACCGAAAGGTCGAGCGTGAATCATATAGTAGATATGATCAACATAATGATGTTCACCGATGAAACTACTCCATCTCACGTGATGATCGGACATGGTTTAGTTGATTTGGATCACGTGATCACTTAGAGGATTAGAGGGATGTCTATCTAAGTGGGAGTTCTTAAGTAATATGATTAAATTGAACTTAAATTTATCATGAACTTAGTCCTGGTAGTATTTTGCAAATCATGTTGTAGATCAATAGCTCGCGTTGTTGCTTCCCTGTGTTTATTTTGATATGTTCCTAGAGAAAATTGTGTTGAAAAATGTTAGTAGCAATGTTGCGGATTTGATCTGTGATCTGAGGTTAAATCCTCATTGCTGCACAGAAGAATTATGTCCTTAATGCACCGCTAGGTGACGGACCTATTGCAGGAGCAAATGCAGACGTTATGAACGTTTGGCTAGCTCAATATGATGACTACTTGATAGTTTAAGTGCACCATGCTTAACGGCTTAGAATCGGGACTTCAAAGACGTTTTGAATGTCATGGACCATATGAGATGTTCCAGGAGTTGAAGCTAATATTTCAAACAAATACCCGAGTTGAGAGATATGAAGTCTCCAACAAGTTCTATAGCTAAAAGATGGAGGAGAATCGCTCAACTAGTGAGCATGTGCTCAGATTGTCTGAGTACTACAATCGCTTGAATCAAGTGGGAGTTAATCTTCCAGATAAGATAGTGATTGACAGAATTCTCTAGTCACCATCACCAAGTTAGTAGAACTTCGTGATGAACTATGACATGCAAGGGATAACGGAAACGATTCCCAAGCTCTTCGTAATGCGGAAATTGACGAAGGTAGAAATCGAGAAAAACATCAAGTGTTGATGGTAGACAAGATCACTAGTTTCAAGAAAAGGGGCAGAAGGAAGAAGGGGAACTTCAAGAAGAACAGCAAGCAAGTTGCTGCTCAAGTGAAGAAGCCCAAGTTTGATCCTAAGCCTGAGACTAAGTGTTTCTACTGCAAAGGGACTGGTCACTGGAAGCGGATCTACCCCAAGTGATTGGCGGATAAGAAGGATGGCAAAGTGAACATAAGTATATTTGATATACATGTTATTGATGTGTACTTTACTAGTGTTTATCGCAAACCCTCAGTATTTGATACTAGTTCAGTTGCTAAGATTAGTAACTCGAAACGGGAGTTGCAGAATAAACAGAGACTAGTTAAGGGTGAAGTGACGATGTGTGTTGGAAGTGGTTCCAAGATTGATATGATCATCGTCACACACTCCATATACTTTCGGGATTAGTGTTGAACCTAAATAAGTGTTATTTGGTGTTTGCGTTGAGCATGAATATGATTTGATCATGTTTATTGTAATACGATTATTCATTTAAATAAGAGAATAAATTGTTGTTCTGTTTACATGAATAGAACCTTATATGGTTACACACCCAATGAAAATAGTTTGTTGGATCTCGATCGTAGTGATACACATAATCATAATATTGAAACCAAAAGATGCAAAGTTAATAATGATAAGTGCAACTTGTTTGTAGCACTGCTGTTTAGGTCATATTGGTGTAAAGCGCATGAAGAAACTCCATACTGATGGAATTTTGGAATCACTTGATTATGAATCACTTGATGCTTGCGAACTGTGCCTTTTGGGCAAGATGACTAAAACTCCGTTCTCCGGAACAATGGAACGAGCTACTGACTTATTGGAAATAATACATACCGATGTATGCGATCCAATGAGTGCTGATGTTCGTGGCAAACATCGTTGTTTTCTGACCTTCACAAGATGATTTGAGCAGATATGGGTATATCTACTTGATGAAACATAAGTCTGAAATAGTTGAAAGGTTCAAAGAATTTCAGAGTGAAGTGGAAAAATCATCGTAACAAGAAAATAAAGTTTCTGCGATCTGACCGCGGAGACAAATATTTGAGTTACGAGTTTGGTCTTCAATTAAAACAATGTGGAATAGTTTCACAGCTCACGCCACCTGGAACACCACATCGTTATGGTGTGTCCGAACGTCGTAACCGCACTTTATTTGATATGGTGCGATCTATGATATCTCTTTACCACTATCGTTTTGGGGTTATGCATTAGAGACAGCTGCATTCACGTTTTAAAATAGGGCACCATCTAAATCCGTTGAGACGACACTGTATGAACTATGGTTTAGCAGTAAACCTAACCTGTTGTTTCTTAAAGTTTGGGGCTGCGATGCTTATGTGAAAAAGCTTCAACCTGATAAGCTCGAACCCAAATCGGAGAAATGTGTCTTCATAGGATACCCAAAGGAAACTGTTGGGTACACCTTCTATCACAGATCCGAAGGCAAAACATTCGTTGCTAAGAATGGATCATTTCTAGAGAAGGAGTTTCTCTCGAAAGAAGTGAGTGGGAGGAGAGTAGAACTTGATGAGGTAATTATACCTTCTCCCTTATTGGAAAGTAGTTCATCACAGAAATCAGTTCCAGTGATTCCTACACCAATAAGTGAGGAAGTTAATGATGATGATCATCAAACTTCAGATCAAGTTACTACCAAACCTCGTAGGTCTTCCAGAGTAAGATCCGCACCAGAATGGTATGGTAATCATGTTCTGGAAGTCATGTTACTAGACCATGATGAACCTACGAACTATGAGGAAGCAATGATGAGCCCAGATTCCGCGAAATGGTTTGAGGCCATGAAATCTGAGATATGATCCATGTATGAGAACAAAGTTTGGACTTTGGTTGACTTGCCCGATGATCAGCAAGCAATTGAGAATAAATGGATCTTCAAGAGGAAGACGGACGCTGATAGTAGTGTTACTATCTACAAAGCTAGAATTGTCGCAAAAAGGTTTTCGACAAGTTCAAGGTGTTGACTACGATGAGATTTTCTCACTCGTATCTATGCTTAAGTCTGTCCGAATCATGTTAGCAATTGCCGCATTTTATGAAATCTGGCAAATGGATAAACAAAACTGCATTCCTTAATGGATTTATTAAAGAAGAGTTGTATATGATGCAACCAGAAGGTTTTGTCAATCCTAAAGGTACTAACAAAATGTGCAAGCTCCAGCGATCCATCTATGGACTGGTGCAAGCCTCTCGGAGTTGGAATATACGCTTTGATGAGTTGATCAAAGCATATGGTTTTATACAGACTTTTGAGAAGCCTGTATTTACAATAAAGTGAGTGGGAGCACTACAGCCTTTCTGATTAGTATATGTGAGTGACATATTGTTGATCAGAAATGATGTAGAATTTTTCTGCAAAGCATAAAGGAGTGTTTTAAAGGAGTTCTTTAAAAGGAAAAGACCTCAGTAAAAGCTACTTACATATTAAGCATCAAGATCTATTGAGATAGATCAAGACGCTTGATAAGATTTTCAATGAGTACATACCTTGGCAAGATTTTGAAATAGTTCAAAATGGAACAGTCAAAGAAAGAGTTCTTGCCTGTGTTGCAAAGGTATGAAATTGAGTAAGACTCAAATCCCGACCACAGCAGAAAAAAAAAATGAAAAGTCATTCCCTGTGCCTCAGTCATAGGTTCTATAAAGTATGCTATGCTATGTACCAGACCTATTGTATACCTTACTCTGAATTTGGCAAGAGAGTACAATAGTGATCTAGGAGTAGATCACTGGACATTGGTCAAGAATATCCTTAGTAAGGACTAACGAGATGTTTCTCGATTATGGAGGTGATAAAAGAGTTTGTTGTAAAAGTTACACTAAGTCTCAACCTGGATACATATTGAAAGTGGGAGCAATTAGCTAGAGTAGCTCCGTGCAGAGCATTGTTGACATAAATATTTGCAAAATACTTACGGATCTGAATGTGACAGACCCGTTGACTAAGATTCTCTCACAAGCAAAACATGATCGCACCTTAGTACTCCTTGGGTGTTAATCACATAGCGATGTGAACTAGATGACTGAATCTAGTAAAACCCTTTGGGTGTTGATCACATATCGATGTGAACTATGGGTGTTAATCACATGGTGATGTGAACTATTGCTGTTAAATCACATGGCGATGTGAACTAGATTATTGACTCTAGTGCAAGTGGGAGACTGAAGGAAATATGCCCTAGAGGCAATAATAAAGTTATTATTTATTTCCTTATAATCATGATAAATGTTTATTATTCATGCTAGAATTGTATTTACCGGAAACATAATCATGTGTGAATACATAGACAAACAGAGTGTCACTAGTATGCCTCTACTTGACTAGCTCGTTAATCAAAGATGGTTATGTTTCCTAACCATAAACAATGAGTTGTTATTTGATTAACGAGGTCACATCATTAGTAGAATGATCTGATTGACATGACCCATTCCATTAGCTTAGCACCCGATCGTTTAGTATGTTGCTATTGCTTTCTTCATGACTTATACATGTTCCTATGACTATGAGATTATGCAACTCCCGTTTACCGGAGGAACACTTTGGGTACTACCAAACGTCACAACGTAACTGGGTGATTATAAAGGAGTACTACAGGTGTCTCCAATGGTCGATGTTGGGTTGGCGTATTTCGAGATTAGGATTTGTCACTCCGATTGTCAGAGAGGTATCTCTGGGCCCTCTCGGTAATACACATCACATAAGCCTTGCAAGCATTACAACTAATATGTTAGTTGTGAGATGATGTATTACGGAACGAGTAAAGAGACTTGCCGGTAACGAGATTGAACTAGGTATTGGATACCGACGATCGAATCTCGGGCAAGTAACATACCGATGACAAAGGGAACAACGTATGTTGTTATGCGGTCTGACCGATAAAGATCTTCGTAGAATATGTAGGAGCCAATATGGGCATCCAGGTCCCGCTATTGGTTATTAACCAGACACGTGTCTCGGTCATGTCTACATTGTTCTCAAACCCGTAGGGTCCGCACGCTTAAGGTTACGATGACAGTTATATTATGAGTTTATGCATTTTGATGAACCGAAGGTTGTTCGGAGTCCCGGATGTGATCACGGACATGACGAGGAGTCTCGAAATGGTCGAGACGTAAAGATTGATATATTGGAAGCCTATATTTGGATATCGGAAGTGTTCCGGGTGAAATCGGGATTTTACCGGAATACCGGGAGGGTTACCGGAACCCCCCGGGAGCTATTTGGGCCATAGTGGGCCTTAGTGGAAAAGAGAAGGGGCTGCCCTAGATGGGCTGCGCGCCCCCCCTTCCCCTAGTCCTATTAGGACTAGGAGAGGTGGCCGTCCCCCTCCTCCTCTTTTCCCCTCCGAGGAATCCTAGTTGGACTAGGATTGGAGGGGGAATCCTACTCCCAGTGGGAGTAGGACTCTCCTGCGCCTCCCCCCCTTGGCCGGCCAACCTCCCCTCCTCTCCTCCTTTATATACGGAGGCAGGGGCACCTCTAAACACACAAGTTGACACAAGTTGATCCACGTGATCGATTCCTTAGCCGTGTGCGGTGCCCCCTGCCACCATATTCCTCGATAATACTGTAGCGGAGTTTAGGCGAAGCCCTGCTGCTGTAGTTCATCAAGATCGTCACCACGCCGTCGTGCTGACGAAACTCTTCCCCGACACTTTGCTGGATCGGAGTCCGGGGATCGTCATCGGGCTGAACGTGTGCTCGAACTCGGAGGTGCCGTAGTTTCGGTGCTTGATCGGTTGGATCGTGAAGACGTACGACTACTTCCTCTACGTCGTGTCATCGCTTCCGCAGTCGGTCTGCGTTGGGTACGTAGACAACACTCTCCCCTCGTTGCTATGCATCACATGATCCTGTGTGCGCGTAGGAAATTTTTTGAAATTACTACGTTGCCCAACACTTCGGGGCTCCATGATCATCTTCGTCACCGGCATGACACCATGATCTCCATCATCATGATCTCCATCATCGTGCCTCCATGAAGTTGCTCGCCAACTATTACTTCTACTACTATAGCTAACGGTTTAGCAATAAAGTAAAGTAATTACATGGCGTTAAATCATTGACACGCAGGTCATACAATAATTAAGACAACTCCTATGGCTCCTGCCGGTTGTCATACTCATCGACATGCAAGTCGTGATTCCTATTACAAGAACATGATCTCATACATCACAATATGTCATTCATCATTCATCACAACTTCTGGCCATATCACATCACATGACAATTGCTGCAAAAACAAGTTAGACGTCCTCTAATTGTTGTTGCATCTTTTACGTGGCTGCAATTGGGTTCTAGCAAGAACGTTTTCTTACCTATGAATAACCACAACGTGATTTTGTCAACTTCTATTTACCCTTCATAAGACCCTTTTCATCGAATCCGCTCCAACTAAAGTAGGAGAGACAGACACCCGCTAGCCACCTTATGCAACTAGTGCATGTCAGTCGGTGGAACCTGTCTCACGTAAGCGTACGTGTAAGGTCGGTCCGGGCCGCTTCATCCCACAATACCACCGAAGCAAGAAAAGACTAGTAGTGGCAAGCAAGTTGACAAGATCTACGCCCACAACAGATTTGTGTTCTACTCGTGCAATAGAGAACTACGCATACACCTAGCTCATGATGCCACTGTTGGGGAACGTTGCATAAAATAAAAAATTTCCTACGTTCACCAAGATCCATCTATGAGTTCATCTAGCAACGAGAGAGAGAGAGAGAGATGCATCTACACACCCTTGTAGATCGCTTGCGGAAGCGTTCAAGAGAACGGGGTTGAGGTAGTCGTTCTCGCCGTGATCCTATCACCGGAGATCCTAGCGCCGAACGGACGGCACCTCCGCGTTAAACACACGTGCGGTCAACATGACGTCTCCTCCGTCTTGATCCAGCAAGGGGGAAGGAGAGGTTGATGAAGATCTAGCAGCACGACGGCGTGGTGGTGGATGCAGCAGGGCTACGGCAGGGCTTCGCCAAGCAACTACGGGAGGAGGATGAGGTGTAGCAGGGGGAGGGAGGCGCCAAGACTTAGGTGCGGCTGCCCTCCCTCCCCCCTCCTTTATATAGGCCCCCTGGGGGGGCGCCGGCCCTGGAGATGGGAATCTCCCAAGGGGGCGGCGGCCAGGGGGGTGGAGTGCCCCCCAAGGCAAGTGGGGTGCGCCCCCACCCTAGGGTTTTCAACCCTAGGCGCAGGGGGGCCCGGGGGGGGGGGCGCACCAGCCAACTAGGGGTTGGTTCCCCTCCCACTTCAGCCCACGGGGCCCTCCGGGGTAGGTGGCCCCAACCGGTGGACCCCCGGGACCTTTCCGGTGGTCCCGGTACAATACCGGATGACCCCGAAACTTTCCCGATGGCCGAAACCACACTTCCTATATATAATTCTTTACCTCCGGACCATTCCGAAACTCCTCGTGACATCCAGGATCTCATCCGGGACTCCGAACAACTTTCGGTTTGCTGCATACTCATATTCATACAACCCTAGCGTCACCGAACCTTAAGTGTGTAGACCCTACGGGTTCGGGAGACATGCAAACATGACCGAGATGGCTCTCTGGTCAATAACCAACAGCAGGATCTGGATACCCATGTTGGCTCCCACATACTCCTCGATGATCTCATCGGATGAACCACGATGTCGAGGATTCAAGCAACCCCGTATACTATTCCCTTTGTCAGACGGTATGTTACTTGCCCGAGATTCGATCGTCGGTATCCCAATACCTCGTTCAATCTCGTTGCCGGCAAGTCACTTTACTCGTACCGTAATGCATGATCCCGTGACTAGACACTTGATCACCTTGAGCTCATTATGATGATGCACTACCGAGTGGGCCCAGTGATACCTCTCCGTTATACGGAGTGACAAATCCCAGTCTCGATCCGTGTCAACCCAACAGACACTTTCGGAGATACCTGTAGTGCACCTTTATAGTCACCCAGTTACGTTGTGACGTTTGGTACACCCAAAGCACTCCTACAGTATCCGGGAGTTACACGATCTCATGGTCTAAGGAAGAGATACTTGACATAGGAAAAGCTCTAGCAAAACGAACTACACGATCTTGTGCTATGCTTAGGATTGGGTCTTGTCCATCACATCATTCTCCTAATGATGTGATCCCGTTATCAATGACATCCAATGTCCATAGTCAGGAAACCATGACTATCTGTTGATCAACGAGCTAGTCAACTAGAGGCTCACTAGGGACATGTTATGGTCTAAGTATTCACACATATATTACGATTTCCGGATAATACAATTATAGCATGAATAAAAGACAATTATCATGAACAAGGAAATATAATAATAATCCTTTTATTATTGCCTCTAGGGCATATTTCCAACACTTTGCACTTTTTTGTTGTTGTGTAATAATCTTCTCGACCAACTCCTTGGGCGCAAGAGAAGGTGAGTGCAAAGAGTATCCTTAACATGTGATTTCGGAAACCAAGAAGGCAAGAAGGCTTAGTGTGTGTTTGGTTCAGGTCATCAAGTGGAATATAATGGGTCCGTCCCGTTCCCAGGGATGATTCTCGCATTTGGTTGGGTCGAAGAACCGGAACCAAGTCATTCCCTTGAATGGCATATCCGCCCCAGATGCGGAACCCGCTGGTACCTCCAAATCGGAGGAACCACACGGAACACCTCGCGTCTTCCCTTCTCCCCTGACTCTGCCCTCTCTCCCTCGACCAAACCATGCCCCAGCCTCAACCCTTCGCTCATTTCTCACCGCCGGCACATTCCTGTCCCTCGTGTCTCCCCGTCGAAAGGACGACTTGGTCGCTGCGGCCGGATCCTGGGGTTTGACCGGGAAGAGGTGGAGCAGCGGCGGGCGTCCGATCTGACAGGCAGAGCCACGCGGCGGTGGCCGATCCGACAAGCGGAGCAGCGGTGGCGGCGGCCGATCTCGGAGGCAGAGCAACGCCCGCGACTCCCACTACCTCCTACTCCACGCGGCCTCCCGGCACCGCCTCCACATGGGCACCATCGTCCATCAGCTCTGCTCGGCTTTCCCTGCCGCCGCCGTCCCTGGGCTACGTGCTACAGATGGGCAATCAACGACAAGCAGTCACAACAATCAGCGATAGTAAGGACCATTTTACTTGCTAGCTTCTCGTAATCACAGCAAGCTCTAATGGGAAGAGAATTATGTTCTGCCCCTTGCTAGCTTCCTTTTCCTAATCACGGCAAGCACAATTTTGAGTAAATGACTTGTATTCTGACAGATCTTTTGACCTTATATGGGTTGATGCCTTGTATTTGACATGAATATAGATGGATGCCTTATATTTTGGTAGACTTTTAACATGTAGATGAGTGAATAAATAGTATTTTCCTTGGCAATTATTTATTATGTGTCAAAAATATGAAGACTAGTGACAATTGTGCATATATATGTGAGAAAAAACATCATTATTTTTATGCAAAAGGTGAGATGAACCAAAATGCATTCCATTCCATATCTCCAACCAAACATTAAAATGAAACCGTTCCATTTCACCTATTTGTCCAAACCAAACATAGAAACGGAACCAACCCATTCTATAGTGAAATGGAACCATGACATTACATTCTACTTCATTCCACAAGCAAACACACCTGGTGACTCAAAAAAACTTAAATGGACCCAAGAAGGCCTAATGGGCTCCAAATGCTTCACGCCTCACGCGGAAAACCCGCGACGAGAAGCCTCTGAGACGGAGACGCACCGGAATCAAGGAAGCGCACGCGTCCGCCGAGATAAGCCGTCCTTCCGCCTCCACCTCTCCTCCCACAGCTCGCCGCCGCCTGACACCGGGGACCAGCCTCTAGTCATGGCTGTCCTGCTCCGCACCACCACCTGCGCCACCGCCGCGACCGCCGGCTCCTCCTCGACCCTCCTCGCCACAACCTTCCGCCGCGGCCGCCGCCTCCTCCCAGCCCGCGCTTCGCCGCCGCGCCGCGCCTTCACTGCCCGCGCCTCGGCCGAGCCTCTGGAGGTTTGCGCCAAGGCCTCCATCACCGTCCCCGACCGCCTCGGCGACTGTGAGCTCTTTCTATCTGTGTGCCCGCTCGCGCGATTTGTTTCTGTCATATGCATTGGAACTGCAAGGGACTGGACGTACTAGTAATGTAGGATTGTGTATGGCATCTCCGGTTTGGGCAGAAGTATACTCAGCTGTGCAAAAGAAGTGGGGAAAACTGCAATTAGGAGTATCGGAAATTTGATGGTTTGAAGCTTAGTGGCACAGTCGTTAGCATGTTGGTTCCCATGTCCATGTGATGGAACGCATGGAGCAAAGTAGATATCAGACTCAGCGAAGTGGTTGTACTCTAGTTGTTACAGCGCATAGTTTGGGCTGAACCAGATTTGACAAACGGCATTCGGGTTTGTGTGATTCTTTGAGTTACCATCTGTGTGTTTTTGGGTGTCAAGTACTTGTCCATAAGATCTATATATGTAAACATAATTGGTTAACCCAATGCACTATGGAAGATTGATTCGTTTTTTCTTGGTAATTCTTCATCTTCACGAGTTGTCTTGAATTTTTCAAGAATGTTGATGATGACTCTGGTACTATATTGCTAGTTTGTCAGGCTAAGAATCTTGTTGTGTCCTTTCAGTTTCTTTCTCAGTGGAACCGCCACCCTTTCATATTAGGTATTTGCCGGACTACAAAATATGCTAACACTCCTATGATTTGTTTTTTGGGTTTACCAAAAGTTACCGGGGTCTGGCTGCATACTAATAAGTTACAGATATTTAAGAGTCGATTATGCAGAGTAATTGTAGCACCTTTTTTCAAGTAATTCGTCAGCCTATGTCATTTGAAATGATCGGATTTCATAATGGACTAGAGACCAAGCAAACTCTGTTACATCACTACATAAATGCTTTATTGTGGGTGGGTGTAATAACTACACATTTCACTTGATTAGAGTAATAAGACATACCACACTATTTTTTTTGTCAGTAATCATTTAAAAAAATAAAAGTATTCATCCTGCAAGTCAGTGATGGCCATCTATATTGGCGCCTGAATTTTTACAAAAGAACAACAACATGTGGGCAGTAGTGTATTCCTAGAATCCAAGAGCATGAACTACCATCTTCTGTGATATTAGGAAGTGCAATGCCCCCAACTGATAAATTTGACTGCATTGCATATTTTATCACTTTAATAATCTATTGTTTAAATATCTTTATTCTGTGTTAAATTTACATGTTGCTCGCAGGTCCTTTCACGCAGAGAGTTTTGTTGACGATAGAGGAGAAAAACCTTCCTTATGAATTAAAACTAGTTGATCTTGCTAACAAACCAGATTGGTATGCATCTGGATGAGAAAACTAACCTCTTGAATTTCATATTATTAGTGTCTATTACCTTTGTTGATAGTTCCATTGCCATCATCTCTTTTGGCACTTCACCAGGTTGTTTACAATTAACCCAGAAGGTAAGGTGCCTATTGTAAAGCTCGAGGACAAATGGGTTGCTGATTCTGATGTTATAACACAAGTGTTAGAAGAAAAGTATCCTCAACCATCCTTGGCAACTCCACCAGAAAAGGCTTCAATGTAAGTCGTATTTCCGGTGCCTTTATCAATAGTATTACATGAAATTAGTAATTGTAACATGCACATCTCTTACATGATTATATCTCTATGCTGTCCACAGTTATAGCTTATGGCCCTTTTTTGTTACTTTGGTTCTGGATTTTTTTTACTATAAGGCGTTTGTGTTAGTGTAACGCCCTGAGCAAACCCACTGGTTCACCCACCGATTCCTGGCCCTTGCGACTGGGATCTAGACTGGCCCCACATAGCAACAACAGTCTTTCCTGTCCTCACTCGTGCGCACCTGGGATCAACTTCCTGGTTGGTCGCCCATCCTCAAATTGCTACAAGCCGAGCAAGCTTAACTTTGAGGTTCCTTTCGGTTGGGCTCCCGGAGAAGGTGCACCTTGTTGATATGAGTAGTCTATCATTCCTATTAAGCCGAGATGTCACATACACCCCCCTCAAAGGAACCGATGTCCCCATCGGCCCAACAGGAATGTTCCCTCTTGGCACACGTGACACGTCTGTGCACGCCATTGTCAGCATCCACATGTGCCCCATCACTGTTCAAGATATCTTCCGATATTCCGATAAATCGGCCGATTTATCACTTACCGGTGTCTGACCGATAAGATAAACGGGCCGATAAATCAGCCGATATGGCGATAAATCGGCTGATATGTCGATAAACTGACCGATTTACCCCTTATCATGGGTCGACCGATAAGTTCCCGATAAGCGATATCCCCAACATTGGCCCCATGTATGCATCACTGACCTGCACACACCCATGTAACCGCGAGGGACGGCTCTGATACCAATTGTAACGCCCTATACCCACCGGTTCACACACCAGTTCCTGGCCGTTGCGCCTGGGATCTATACTAGCCCCACATACAAACACTAGCCTGGGATCAACTTCCCGGTCGGTCACACCATCCTCAAATTGCTCCAAGCCGAGCGTGCTTAACTTTGAGGTTCCTTTCTCATGGGCTCCTGGAAAAGAACGCGCACCTTGTTGATATGAGTAGTCTATCATTCCTATTAAGCCAGGATTTCATAGTTGGTACTGCCATCCTAACAATTTTGCACTTTTTTTTTTGCAGAGGGTCAAAAATATTCTCCACATTCATTGGCTTTCTCAAGAGTAAAGATACCAATGATGGAACAGAACAGACACTACTTAGTGAGCTGACTTCATTCGATAGTTATCTAAAAGACAATGTAAGTGTGCTTAGTGGTAATATCAATGTCTCAGGAGATAGTCTAACCAGTATTGGTTTGATGAGAATAGCTACTTCTGCAATGTTGTAGCCCTATCTGCTTTCCATATTTGTACAGTGATTTAAATAAAATGTGGAGTGTCAAAATCTTATCCATCTGTATGCCTTACATGCCATCGGTTTTGCAAACAAAAAAACAAATGCAAAATAAGTACTTCCTACAATAGTTGGGAAAAAGGATGGAAAATCA
Source organism: Triticum dicoccoides (assembly GCF_002162155.2). NCBI lineage: Eukaryota > Viridiplantae > Streptophyta > Magnoliopsida > Poales > Poaceae > Triticum > Triticum dicoccoides. The sequence continues at coordinate 119,972,850 of NC_041393.1, read as the reverse complement.
AAACGGGCTCAGGCTCATGCTCCCGAGTGAACACTAAAATCGAAAAAGAAGTAACAAAAGAGAAAATCCAATTTTTTACAATGAACATGGCTTGTCTTCTAACTGCATGCATTTTTTTGAATAAAAGACATTTGTGGTTGTCTGGGCAAAATAAAATAAAAATCAGAAGCATATGATTTCAGATTTTTTTTACTATTTTTTCCTATTTGCTGTTAATACTGAGCATATGAGCCCGAGCAAACGTCTCCCCTGGAAAGCTGTATATTATTGCATTTATAGGAATGAATAGGGGAACTGTGAACTCACATTAAATTTGTACTTAGGTCTATATATCATATGTGTAATACACATGAATGTGAATTAAACTTATTGAGCTAATTGAACAAAAAATCAAGGAATAAGCTTGGTTCTTTCTCTCGCTTTGATATCTGCTTGCATAAAAGTCTTTCGGTTTGTAGCCGAATCATGTAAAATGGGAGTACACATGGTTCTAGGTCAACAGTGCGAGCGTGTATGAGTACTTCATGTTAGGCATTTTTGTTACCACTAGCAGGTTTGTGACTCTAATGTGCCCATTACTAGATTCTTTTTGCTTTCTTGTTAAAGGTATCCCTCAGGCCTTATTTCCGTATATACCTAAGGTTATTTCTACTGTTTCTCCTCGTACTAGAAATTATTGCCAGTGTGCACATTCATGAAGGCATACTCGAGTTTGATATTCATAGTTCTTCAGATACCTATGCTGACCTATTGCAGTAACGATATATAGTCATGGTAGTAGTTTTTGTAATCATTAGTTTTGTTGTTGATATTTACTTGCCTTTGCCTGTATAGATTAAAATTGCTAGATATTGATCTTGGATGCTGTTTAATGTAGGGTCCATTTATCAATGGTGGAACAATTTCTGCCGCTGATCTCTCTCTTGCTCCGAAATTATATCACATGGAGATTGCTCTTGGTCACTATAAGAATTGGTCTGTCCCAGATGCACTTGCACATGTGAAAACATACATGGAGGTATGTTTTTTCTTCTTGTACAAGAATTTACATTTGTTCTTTTGGTAGTTGGTGCTTAATGATATGAATGAGTGGAGTTTCATGCCATCTTTCACCTAGTGTAACAATCAAAGGTACATGTGTCTAGGGTAGTTAACTAGTTATCAAAGGTGTAACCGGCTTTGGTATGTTTTTAATCTTGTACAAGAAATTCACATTTGCTTTTTTGGTTGAATGGATTTTCATGCTGTTTTTCACCTAGTGCAACTATCAAGGGTGCAACAGGCTTGTCTTTCTATCTGTTGCATAAGCAGAAAATACTAGTTCTTGAGTATTTTTATGGCATATCTGCTCTGCCCTTCACTATTTAGTACAAATCATGACTAAGCAGACGGAAACTGAATGTCTGAATGTTATTTAGATCATTCCGGCATTTATATGAACGACTGACCATGCTTAATTATGAGTTTATATAATACATGTGGCCTACTTCTTTAGAAGTCACGATGGCCTATTTTTATGCTGACTACATGGTGCAAGTTTCCCTTAGAGAAACCGGAATATTATTGTATTAATATTTTTAACACAGATTATTATTGTATTATGCCAGCTATCTGACTGTTCATATGCTATGTTTTTGGGCATACTATTCAGGAGTGTGGATCTTGATCACCCTATCTTTGCTGTAACATTTGAATTTTTTGTTGCAGACTATTTTCTCAATGGATTCATTTGTCAATACTCGGGGCCTGCCAGAGGATGTCATTGCTGGATGGCGCTCAAAAGTCATTGGTTAAGTCACGATAGTAAAGTAAGACATCCAGATAAGCTGTATGTGCACTCCTTTTAGAAGCAATAAGAAACTACCCTTCGCTGTTACCTGGCGTTTGTTTGAATGATGGTGATTATGATAGGATACATGGTTAATGAACTGGCAATACTACTCATATGTAAAAATAATATGTGAACTTAGTGCATTTTTGTCGGAGGTGACAGTACTAATACGAGATTTAGTGGAAGAAAGTGCCTCACTTAAATTAAGCCGAGAGATCACAAGCTGTAGTGCTATGTTTTCAAGGCATCCAGGCGCTGGGGGGGCGCCTCAACGCCTAGGCGCTCAAAGCGCGAGGCGAGGCGGCGCCTTAGACAATTTTTATTAGGTGCTAGGGGGGCTAATATGGCAGCCATGAGTAGACATATAACTGATTCATACCTTGAATTTCCTGGTTTTTGAGCCCACATAGCATCCATTCCTCCCATTTTGTTTCCCATTTCTTCCTTCCACAACAGAAATCTGCATAAAGATGAACATATATCATATATGGTTAAAACTAGACTTAATTAATAGACCACCATTGGTAAAAAAACAGAGTAAATGACAGAACAAGTGCAAAACAAGATGACAAACATGAGTGCATTACATATTACTCCCTCCATCCGGAAATACTCGTCGGAGGAATGGATGTATCTAGATGTATTTTAGTTCTATATACATTCATTTTTATGCATTTCTTCGACAAGTATTTCCGGACGGAGGGAGTACATAAACTAGGTCCACAACACAAAATAAATTAGGTTCACAAGTTCACATAAATTCGGTTCCAAACACATGATCATAAGCAAGGCTGGCCACAGTCAATTCTCAATAGCCATCATCGAACTCATCCATGGTAGCATTTGTGTTGTCTTCGCCATCTTGGTCAGCACTAGTTGGATCTTCATCATCATCGGTCACATCAACATCATCTTGAAGAAAGTCTGAATCATCATCCTCTCCATTGGGGATACTTGATTGTTGTTCTTGGTCATCCTCTTCGTCATCTTCATGAAGAAATGTTGGTGACGGAGCAGCCCTTTTGCGCTGCCTTTGGTACTGGACATTAACATTTGAGGCCCCCCTTGCCATGGTGCTAGCTCTAGGAAAGTTGCGACCTTGCAGCGACGAACTTGCACCAACAGCCTCATCAACAAGCTCCCATGAAATGTCATCGGGACACCCTCGAGCACCTTGGGGTGGAGGTATTGTTGGGTCAACCCACTCATTGCCCCAATCAAAATCCTCAATGACTAGAGGGTCATAGCTATTGTCACCCATCTTCTGACGCCTCTTTTGAAACCTATCCAAGTTCTTCTGGTTGTATGAAACAAAGACATTGTCATTCAAGATCCGGTGTTGTAACCGGTTCCTTTTCTTGGTATGGATCTACAAATAGCAAATAGAGTGAATAAATAACTTGTTGAGATTACTTGCTGAAACTAAATTGCTCTTGCTGAAATAAAGACAAAGAAGTTACTCACAAATTCAAATGTGCTCCAATTCCTCTCACAACCGGATGATGAAGCACAAAGACTAACAATACGCTTTGCAAACCTTTGTAGCTCAACTGCCCGACCACCATATGAACGCCACCAATCAACTAAAATGGTAAAATAAACACACAAATGCATTAGGAGTTTGTACTTTGTACCGAAAATAACATGTTGAAATTAACTTGCTTGTTGCTGAAATTAACTCTAGTTCACTTACAAGGGTTTCTTTTGACCATGTTATCGATGGCCATCACATTAGCAAAGGGTCCTCGCTTGTCCTCATAGAGAACGGCTTGTGCATCAATCTTGTTGCGAGTATTGACATCAAGTACCGTTCGTGCAAGGACATCATTAAAACAACTTCTTAGCTCCCCAATTAGGGCATCATCACCACTCTCGACAATAGAGAAGTATTTTCCAGGGTTCAAAAACAAAGCAGCCCCATACAATGGATCATCCATTTGATTCTCCCAACGCTTGTCAACAATGTCCATGATCTTCTTGAGCAAAGCTTGCTTGTTTTGGTGGGGAAAACCTTGATTGATCTTCTCCTTTGCAAACCTCATTAGTGCTGTCATTTCTGGCATGGCAGGAATCTCATCACCTTCTGCTAGCCTAAGCACTCAAAGTAGTGGACCTGAAGCTCTAAGGCAGTCCTCAATTACATGCCACCAATCCGCTGAAAGCACAATGCCTTGCACATTCAAACCGGCTGCAGTTTTGGCCAATTTGTTTCCAACCCATGCTTGACATGTAAATAGACTCCTTAATGCTTGCTTGTGCTTGACCAAACTCTTAAGAGCAAGAATGGATGTGGCAAAGCGAGTGGCTGCGGGTCTGACAAGATTCAGCCCACCTGTTGCCTTCCTCATTAGGCTAAGAATTCTGCCATGCCTATAGATGAAAGTGGTGACTCGTCGAAAGGGAGAACAGAAATGAGTGGTTGATGTGAAAAGCAAACTGTAGTTACAAAAGATAGGTATGTAAGCTACAAAACAGATCGCCTTGGCCTTGAGAACACTACAGTTTGCTTTTCACATCAACTACAGTTTGGTGACTCGTCGAAAGGGAGAACAGAAATGAGTGGTGCCATGCTAAGAATTCTAGCCCTTGGTACAAGATGGATCACCTCAAAAAAAAAAACTTAAGCCATGCCTACGAAAGGGAGAACTCTTTGTCAAATGAGTGATGAACTAAGGTGGAAGGATAAGGTGGGAGTATTTTTAGTCTAATTTGTTCTATGCTCCTGATCGACAATGGGCTTGGTGCTCTTCTTTAGTGGGTTTCTTTGCTTGTTGGATCCCCTTTGACTTCATCATCTGGCCTTTTTTTGTGTGCTTTTGTGTTCTTCCTCTTGTATCCTGGCTAATGCATTTTGCAGATTGGTTGTTCCCTGGTCAGCGTCGATTTTCTCCCAACAACAGGTTGCCTTTACTGAGACTATAATCCAGAATGGAATTTTGCTTTGCGACTTCCCATCAGACTGCTAAGTCAAATACGATAATGACCATCTTGAACCTGTTAATGAGAAAAATGGGTATGCTTCCCCTGGCCTTGACAGCTTCAAAACAAACACTAGGGACAATCAATAGTAATTGCTGAAACACACCTCTTCTAGTTAACAAGCACAAAAAACAAGGGGCAAAATGGTCTTTTTAGCAAAATGGTCATTACATAGTCAACTACTCCCTCCGATCCATATTAATTGTCGCTGGTTGATGCGAGTAATTGAATTGGTAAATCCATAACCGCAACAAATTTTTAGTGGCATGTCTAGAGGGTGGAATTCCAATGCCGTATCCAGAACTAGACACAAAAAATTTGTGGCAAAACAAGAATTTTCTAGAAAAACTGTGAGCAAATTTCGTAGTAATACTGAACTTAGTGATGTACTCCCTCCGTTGGGAAATACTTGTCATCAAAATGAATAAAAGGGGATGTATCTAGATGTATTTTAGTTCTAGATACACCCTTTTTTGTCCATTTTGATGACAAGTATTTTCGGACGGAGGGAGTATAAAAGAACATTAGAGCATGATTAAATGTGCATCAGAACTATTCTTAATGAAGAGTTAATTCCACCATTTTAGTTACTTTCATGTCTAATTCCACAATCGATGTATTTATTTGTGCCTTGCATGGCAATTTTAGGTGATTCTAGACTGAGTTTGCTTGTCACTTCACTTGAACTGAGTATTCTAGTAGTATCTGGTGCGATGATGCTGTGGTAGGTAGTTCTAGGGTGGATTAGAGTATAGGGGATGGTCCTGAGAGGTAGCCTGCTTACGTATGTCGCCCATGTAGGTGATCAATTGTGAGGTCAAGAGGGCAACACAGTTCAGATAGAATCATCGTGGCTACCAATTATAGCTGGGGCTTGCCTCTAACAAACCAGCCAAGGAAAAAAAATTGACGGAATTTCTGAAATTTCATGAAATTTTGATCGTTTCAACAGTGAGTGAAATATTTATGTTTCGTTTAAAATGTTTCGTTATTTTAAAATTGTTCTTATAAAGAACGGTGGATTTTTTTTTGTACATAACCCCTTGCATAACCCAGTGGCAGGTTCTGCTCTCATCCCACAGGTCTGTGGTTTTCGGAACCCATGAGTCCACATTTTTAAATTCTATTTCAATTTATGCGACTACAGGAAAATTTGTCCAAAAATTTGAGGCTATTGAGAATCGATCCTGGGTCTCTATAAGTCCATGTTAGGAACAGCGGGATATATCAGCTTTTTTCTGATAGAGCAAATTTAAACATAAATTTTGTTGATTTGGTCAAAACAAATTTGGATATTTATGTAATTCCGGATTTTTTGATGGTTTCGAGGGTTAGCAAAATTTTCTTGCTGTCGAAATTTTAAACCTTGAAACCAGTCTACCACTTAGCCCTAACTTGATTCCAAAAGCTATTTGCGGGATCTTGAAAATATGAAGGAGACCTTACCACGTTGGAATGGAACTTTAGGCCACATGCCACAAAGTCTAGCTCAGCTTCTTGGAATGGGTTAGGCATAGCACACGCCCACGTCTGTCGCCTCTTGTGTGCGGTGACCGTGTACCCCGCGACTATACCTGGCCAAACCTCGGGCTGGGCCGGGCTTCGGGCTGGGCCTAGCCAAGCCCGACACAAAAAACCCAGGCCCGGGCCCGGCCCGGCCCGGCCATCGGGCCTGTGTTTCTGGGCCCGAGCCCGGCCCAAACACCTAAAAGCCCGTCGGGCTTCGGGCCGGCCCGACCCGACCTTCAGTAAACTGCAAAAATGACAGGCCTGGGCTCGGCCCGGCCCGGCCTTCGGGCTCAAAAACTAGGCTCGAGCCCGGCCCGGGGGTAGCGTCGGGCCGGGCCGGGCTGGGCTTTTTCGGGCCGGGTCGGGCCGGGCTTCGCATGGCCAGGACTACCCGCGACTATACACGCTGCTCCCTCGGCCACGTGCGCCTGGTTTGTGCTGACTAGATTTCTTCCCTTGTATCTCTATCATGTACGTGTATCTACACACGCCCTATTCAACTGATACAAGGTACAAAGTGTTTCCATTGTTCTTGGGATCAGAGCTCTTCGTAGCCGCTCCCTTGGTGACATCGTTGAAGCGATGACTAACATTCTCACCCGTATGCCTACTTCTCTACATGGTACTCTCTCAGGGTGGTTACGGAGGCCCAACACTACAGTCATCGCCAGCAGCAATCATGCTACACTTCCTGCCGTGCCGAGGGTGCCATCGATGCACCACATCATCATCATGCACTACATCAACTTCAAGCTTGATCTGGTGGTGGGCAACTACTCCAAGTGCCGAATGGAGGGATGATGAGATCACCATTGTTATGTGGATCTACGCCACGATCACCGATGAGCTCTATGACGTTGTGTGGTCGACGGGCTAACACTGCCTACACCTCGTGGACTCGGCTAAGCACCTTCCATGACAACCAGCCGAGTTGCGCCATTCACACCAGTGCGCATTTTTGCGCCAATGTCCAAGGTGACATGGCGATTGCCGCCTATTGCTGCAAGCTCAAAAGCCTCATTGATGTCGGCAAGCCCGTCTCCAATAGATAGCTCACGCTTCAGATGTTTTGTGGTCTCAACCACCACTTCTAGATCATGGCCACTCTCTTGCCATGCAGGTCCACCTCCTGTCCACCTCGGCGCGATTTTACTCCTTGAAGAGTAGCCTTCACTGAGCGTGAGTGCACCGAGGGCTAGTTGGTGCTTGTCACCGGCAATCAACATTGGATGGGGGGTACTTCACATCACGGGGACAACTCTCCCGCCACAGGTGAGTGCGCCATAGATTCCACCCGGTATCGTGGCATTCTTGACTCCCGCCTTGGCACCTAACAGCTGGCCTTCCGATTGTCTCACCTACCATGCAGTCTCTTTAGGCATGGGACCAATACTCTATGCTGAGTGTCACCGGCAATGGAACTTCGACATGACCAGTTCACGGAAACCAGTCTTCTTCCCACTTCGCGAGTAATGCGGATAACCTCTCCAGGTTCTTTATCTCTTGAGTGCATTCTCCTCATTACATCGTCCTATGTAACCACACTAAGATGCCCATCTTAGCTACTAGTCTGGCTTTCCTCACCTCTCGACCTTTTTTTTCGTGATGTTCTTGTTTCACCTTTGATCGTTAAGAACCTAATACTTGTTCCTCGTTTCAGTCGAGATAACTTATGCACTATTGAATTTGACACCCTCGGTTTCTCTATGAAGGACTGAGCCACCAAGAAAATGCTGATAAGACCCAATGGGGACGGTGATTTGTACCCATTCTTCCTGAGGAATCACGCGACCCATGTTGCTCTATTTGTCACCAGCGTCAGAAATTTATGGCATCACTGCCTTGGCCACCCAAACTATTGAACTTTTAAGTGGCCTACCGCATGAATTGAAAAATTGGTTGGACTGGGTAGCCAAGGTGGTAGTGCCATGAATCATTAACGCTGGTGACAGAGAGCGTCATGGGTGGCGTTATTCCTCGGCAAGATCGGGTACAACCAACTGCTGCTATCTCATCAGCATTCTCCTGGTGGATAGGTCCTTCATAGAGAAACCGAGAGGATCAAATTCAACGTTGCATAAGTTATAATGAGTGAAACAATGAATAGAAATTAGGTTCTCAAAAGAGAAACGGGGACATTTTGAAGAGAAAATGGCCGAGAGACGAGGAAAGCCAAATCGGTAGCTACGATGGGTATCTTAGTACAATTACCTATGATCATTTAATGAGGAGAATCTATTAAAGAGGAAGAGAACTTGGAGAGCTTAGCCATACTACCTATGACGTGGGAGGAAGCGTCGGTGTCCATGAACCAGTCTGTGCCGGAGTTTGCAACGCGGTGTCATTGAGGGCGACACTCAACATGGAGTATTGGTCCCATGCTTGCGGAGACTGCTAGGCGAGACGATGGGGTATGTCTGGTGTTGGGCGTGGGCTGAGAATGCCTGCGACATTGGGTGGTACCCATGGTGCCCGCACTTGCTATGGGAGAGTTGTCCCCCGTGGTGCAAAGTACCTCATCCAGATACTGATGCTTGTTGTATGTGTCCGGTGTTGTGCTAGCCACCTCTGCAGCCACCTTCGAACGGCGGCTGACACTTGTTGGCATGATCAGTGTTTGAAGAAGATCCATTGCCAAAGGCACGCTCACTCTCGGCCAGGGCAACCACTTAGAGAAGGACCGGGATCGTGGCTGGACAAACGTAGGGAATGGGACCTACATGGGCAAACTAGTGGCCATGATCTAGAAGCGGCGGCGGAGACCGCAAATCATATGGAGCGTGAGCGATCTGTTGGAGACGGGGTAGCGACGTCAGGCTCTTGGGCTTGAGGTAGTAAGCGGCGGTCCTCAGGTCGCCTTGGATGGCGGCGTAGAACTTCAAACCGATGTTAATGGCACAACCTAGCTGGTTGTCGCAGAAGAAGGTCTAGAGCCAAGTCCACAAGGTGTAGGCGGTGTTGATCGTCAACTGCACGAAGTCGTAAAGCTCGTCGGTGATCGTGGCATACATCTGCAGAGCGATATTGATGTCGTTCTTCCTTCGTTCGTCTCTCTCGGGAAGGGGTTCGAAGGCCTCCTCCACATGATTCTGTATGTTGAGGGCTCATTCGATTTGCAGGATTTTTGGGGGATTCCCACAGGATTTTGACTCTCGTTTTTTTTTCATATATATGTTATTCGTTTCATAGGAATGGAGATACTAGATTCCTTAGGATTGTGTCCATATTGGCTTAATTCTTGAGGATTATTAGCTTGGGTGAGACCTCATGGAAAATTCCGATGGATTGGAGTGGGGAGGGCATCCCAATCCTTTACTCTTCACATTCCTTTGATTTGAAAATCCTGTAAAGCGAATGAGCCCTGAACTCGCAGAGGACTAAATCATCCTCTGGCCCGGATCCATCAGCCTTGTGCCAGACTGCGCCTGCTGGTTCCCCGGTGGCGGCCACGCATCTGTGACACACGGTCCATACCTAGGCCTTGACGAGGTGCTTGAACCTTTGCTAGTGACAACTATTCGCCTTTGTTGATTTGGCTTCGCCCCTCAGTGCCCAGGTCTGCGTCCATCTGCTGCCCACCGGTTCTGTTGGACCTGGGGTGTGGAGGTGGTTGGAGTGTGTGAGGAGGCCAAAGAAATCTACCCGGCGGCCGCCAGTTGACTACGGTGACGCCCGCAGGCGCTGCATCCCGCTGCATCCCACCCTGGTGGCATGTCAGGCCTCCTCATCCGCCTCTTTGCGGTGTGTGTGGGGATGAGGAGAAATCCCTTGCCAGTTCGCCCGACACGACAGTGGCGGCGCATCCACGCCGTGTCCCACGTAGGTGGTGCTGTCTTCATCTTCTTCCCATACGCCGGTGAATTTCTGTGCATTCTCCGCGATCTCCCTCCAATTTTCTCCACCAAGCCGCCGTTGGGTGACCATTGTTGTCGTTGCTCTCGTTGTTGTCTGTGCTCTTCATTCTGCTGCTAATGCTACCCTGTATGGGCTTATGTCATATCCTGTGCTGCACCACAACAACCACCTAGATTCATTGGATCTTTAGGCAGTTGATCTTTGCCCTATGTTGTACTTGTATCGATGCACTTGGTGTTTGTTGTGTTTCTTACCTCGGCAAGATGTATTGCCCCTTAGGCTGTTAAGGTTTTCGACCCAGTTTTCCTTATAAATTGGATCATTCCTTTTCTCAAATGAGATCATATTCAGGCGGGGATTCAGGGAGCTGTGCGTGCAGCTGTGGCAGACACGGTCATCACGCATAAGAGGCGGCAGACGTGGGCGTGGGCTGCACCTGGCCCGTTCCAGGAAGCCGAGCTGATCTTTGGGGCGTGCGACCTGACGTGCCATTCCAACAGATACTGAATGTGTACCTTTTACTGTCAGTACATCATCTTTTTCTCTACCTGCTGCATTTGATTATCCACATGGAAGTTCTGATTCTGTATATCACCCCTACCCGTAGGAAGCAATAAAGAATTGTTAGTGAAGACTTCTGGTTTCTTCCTACCTCCATAACAAGTATCACATCTCAGGAAAATGATCACAATTGCAGTCTGAATAACATATTCCTCTGCTGTAAAATACATCCTCTGTTCCTAAATGTAAGACGTCTTACATTTATGAACGGAGGTAGTAGGTATTACTGCTTTGAAGACAATTGGTTTGGCGATGGAGGCATGGAAACAAGGTTCTGAACCGATGATCTGTACAATCTCAAAACCACTGCCTTGCCTGTAACCATCTCCAGATGGTTTTGGTATTTTCAGAAAGCTTATGACATTTGCATCCTGAATGATCAGCAGATTTCATGTTCCGTTGAAATAACAGACAAACAACCAATTTCTGATTGGTTTCATAAAACTGGATGCGAGTGGGGCTCAAAAGTAAAACTGTAGAATGACAACTGCTGAATCAATCGTTCAGCTATTATTGTTCCAAGATGATTGGTTATAATAGAAGGGGAAGTTAGCACATATTGTTAAGAGTTATTTTCCTCTACTTGAGTGTTAAAGAGTTTGTACTGGATTAGGCTCAGTTTGCGGTTGCTGAACTGTGCTTATTTATAATCCGATATTGGAAATTAGCCACAAAAATAGGCTCAAGCAGGTCAAACAAACACTAAAATTGGCTTGGGTGGACAAACATGATTATGATAATCAACTGCATTGCCAAATGCAGCTTTACTCTTTGGTAAGTCTGGAATGTGTAGGCAGGAAGCTATGTGAAATTGTTTGTCAAAGTCCAGAAGCCAGTAGACCTCCATACCTTTTTTTTTAAACATTGGGAGGAGTTCTATCTAAAAGGGCAATAGAAGACAATAATGTTACAATATTTAGCTACTTTGATAACAATGCATAACAGTATTACGAGTAAATTTTGCAGGCCTTTAGGTTTGATGACAAGCTGTCCCAAAACTATTGATTTTTGGGTTACCTGGATCTCCACTTTGACTGTAGACCTGGGCCCATGTACTGTACTTGCAAAATCTGATATGTTTCATGTTGATAATTGATGCATCACGTAACTGGTGATTTGGCTTGCCGTGAAACTGTTTGAGGATTTTGTGAGTATGACGTGATCTGGGTGGAGACTTCGGTGCACAGCACACTAATCTGTAATTTGTGATACAGTTGATCAGTAAATCTATAGTTCTATAAAACATAATATTTATAGAAGTTTGTTGGAATTTACTCTGAACAATGGTGCAGCCAGACTACATGATCCTTAGCTTCTTTGATTTACAGATGCACTACTTACTTGCTGTTAAAGTGATTAGGTGCTGGTTAAAACATGCAAGTATATATTGATAGCATTTGATCTATATTCAGTAAATGTCTGCAGCTCAATTGCTGATATTTTTTCTGCACCTGCCGCCACAGCACAATCTTCTGTGTCTTCCTCAACCGATCTGACCAGTTGATACCCCATTTTAGCTGGTAGTGTATGTTTGTTAGGGGAGTGCGAATCTTCCATTCAAACTATTTGCATTTAAGATATGTGCTTTCACTCTTTAGCTCTTTGCTTAAAATCAGCACGCTGTTCTAAATTGCTTGTACTTAACGACTTATCATGTGGTGCTACATTTCTTTCTTGTTATAGGAGAGATGAGTCTATCGAGTGATAAAGGGTGAGGAGGTTTCCAAGTTATGTGTATGAGCTGCAGATATTTACTGAAGAATTTCAGTGTAAAGCTTTGAAGGTAATTTTGTCAGATCTTTTTTCTTTTGCTCTCAGTATCAAATGGAAAGTGTCAATATAAACGTTATGGAATTATAATTTGTCATGGAACCTCGTTTTGTTAAATGTATAAATAGAGAGACATGGCTGTCTCCATTGTTGCATTGTTTATTTAAAACCTTACTCGCCAAAATATATAAGCTGTGATACGGACCAAGCTTTTGGGAAGTTGATGAAAGATCAACAGATTAGCTGGTCCATTTCGTTGTAAAATGTAAATTGTAAATAGTAAGTATTCTTCCATGTGATTTGAGTTCGTTGCAGAATCAGTGATTATATGAACCAATCATGTAATAATTTATCCATCGTTATCCTAAGCTAGGTCCCACAACTGTGAGATACCTCCTGCCGGGTTCAAGTTATTAACTTCCAAGTATATCTATCCAAGCTTTGGTTTTGATGAACTATCATTCTGGCTTGAAGCTGAGAGGCCACTTTTCGTTGCTGTTCTTTTTCCCCATGTGTCCTGTGACACTTTGACGCTAAACCCACTGATTGATAAGGAAGTTGCACTAAGCACTAATGCTTAACTTGGAAATCCGATTCAAATCGCTCTTAATTATCTTGTGCCTGTGGTAGGTAACGTGTCTTATAATAAGCCAGTCTGAAAGTGCATCAGCACAAGTTCATGCTGCCATGGTTGTCAAATCTCTGTGATCTGATTTTCCTTTTCCTTTTCTAAAAGGGAGATATTTAACTTCTCTTATGCCTTACATTTACACTGAACTGACATCAAAGGGACCAGTTATGGATTACATGTAAGCACTTTCATTTTCTTTCAACTCCAACCTTCAAATCTCCCGACAAAAGGACTACTCATAGTAGGTAAGATAAAATCTCGAGAAGATTGGTCAGTTTGTTCTTTCTCGTAGGCCTGAATAAGTCATCAGCTGTCACAATTCTGCACAGGGTAGTGGCAGCCATCATTGAGATAGTGTCCGCTAGCCGTTTTGCAGTCCTGAGAGACATGAAGCATAACTTGGGGGGTCAGTTTCAACCACACTGGGATGCTTCTTTCGTTGGATCCCATGATTTAGTATCAATATATTTGTTGAATACACACAACACTTCACTTTAGCCTTGCTAGTTTTATTTCATGTGACATTATTAAGTCATATATGTTTTGTTCAAGGATGTTAGTGGATATGTCCCCATTGTCGAGAACACCGGCACTCACTGTCACACTTAACTGTGTTTCAAAAATTGTTCCAACTGTCTCCGCATTATTTTGTCTTCTCATGACTGTATCTTGCTACTAACTATTCTATGTATGGTACTGGGTTGTTACACACACACATAGGTTATTGCAAGCATTGCAGTGTTATATGCTTGAAGAGTTGCTCGGATACTGTGTTTTTCTAGCGTTTTAAACTTAGGAGGGTAGATTTGTATGGTTGAGGAACCGAATGGAATGGAATGTCATGGTTCCATTTAAAGTGAAATGTTTTGGTTCTGTCCTTGTTTGGTTGGAATAAAAATAAATATAGAATGGAATGGTTCTGTTCTTAAGTTTGGTTGAAGATCTAATACGAGTAATTTGATTCAGCTCACTTCTTCCATAGGAATGGTGAGATTACCTCCCATATGTATATGATGTATGAATCAAACATTTATAGGGCAACCTAAAATTAGAATTTTCAGCAGCATTTCCTTTGTATTTGTAACAAAAATAATAGCAAATATACAATCACAAAGGAACTTTGCACACATGTACTGTATGTAGCCATATGCAACAGAATACATTCATAACAGAGTACAAAGAAAGGAACAACACAGAATCCAACCTTTCAAAACTGGTATCGATGGAGAAGAAACATATCCAATGGACAGAACAAGGGCAAGCATTCCACCATTAATGGACATCACAGAGGGGCACCGCATCACATGTATTATACAATAGTGCCTAATTCGAGCTTAATTTCTCAGAGGGTGCTTGGATACGTTTTAGAGGGTGCTTGGATCCAAGGGACTTATTTTAGTATGACTAAAAATAGTCTCTTTTAAGAGGCTAAAGTTCCAAGCATCCCTGACTAAAGAGGGGCTAAAACTAGTCTTGAGACTAATTTTTTTAGTAAAATGTGGATTAGTCCCTCTCTCTCCTCATTTAACTCCTCTTCTTCAGCACAGGCGAGTTATGGATTGAAGGTTTGGAGGATAATAAATGCTCATTAACTTGATTCTAGTCTCTTTAGTATTTGGATCCAAGCATGGGTGAGGCTAACAAGTTTTAGTCCCACTACTTTTAGTCATGGGACTAAAACTTGCTAGCCTCACGCATGCTTGGATCCAAATACTAAAGAGACTAAAATTAAGTTAATGAGCATTTATTATCCTTCAAATCCTTCAATTTAGAACTCGTCTGCGTTAAAGAAGAGGAGTTAAATGAGGAGAGAGGACTAATCCACATTTTAGTAGGGGTACCCCTGACTAAAGTTTTTTAGTCTCAAGACTAGTTTTAGCCCCTCTTTAGTCAGGGGTGCTTGGAACTTTAGCCTTTTAAACAGAGTATTTTTAATCAGACTAAAATAAGTCCCTTGGATCCAAGCACCCTCTCAGAGTGCATGAAAACCGAAGATTGTGGAACTTAGCATCATTTAAATCAGGATAGCATAGTTGCTGATAATATTCTGCATCATCTCAATACTGGGATGACCAAGGCGATCAAGCCAAGTTTGGAATGCTGAAAAATTATTATACACAACATGTGCTACGGGTTTAATGTATGTGTAGTACAATCCTCGTGATAAAGAGAGAACTTTATCTTACATATTTGGTAAAGAGGGGACACTATTCTTATGGTATATCCCTAGTTTTTTGTCTAGTACCGGAAGGATGGCACACCCCGATCCAACAATTATTGTATCATGTAGAGCGATTGTGAAAAAATCTCCCCATTTTCCTTGGCGGGAGTTGGAGATATTTTATCCTTGCTCTTAAGCAGGTCGGTTGCGTCCCATGAATTGTTGATACATACTTGTGGGGTAGACACCTTTAGTTGGCATACCTATGGCATCCATATTTTCGAAAAAGATTAGTTTTATGAAAACTTAGGTTTTACAGTGCCCTTTTCCACCGTATGATGCATGCGACTTGAGCTTCATACTTCCGTTTACCCTTGAAGCTCTTTGTATGGCGACTAAAAGAACCATCGAACTTGTTATTCTGAAAACTTGCAATGATTCCTTACAAGGAGATCATCATGTTGTCCGCCTGTAGTAGTAGAGGATTGAGATCAGAATAAACCTTGTAATCTCTTGCACGATATAGGTGCTGTAAAACCCCATCAGCGGGAAGTTATAGACAGTCTTTGTTTTCTCCATATTTGTAGCATCTTCTTTCACAAAAACACAAATTGTAGCAACTTTTGTGAACTTGTTAATTGAAATCTCAAACAGATTTGAAATGATGTGTCCATTAGCTACTAGGATTTTTTTTGCGAACACGCAAAAGGCTTGTGTGTCGATGTATTAGAAAGGAGGGGAAAAGCAGTGCAAGTGATTTTGTTACAATGTTAGACATCACCACGAAGAGGCGCTAGTGGCACTGCACCGGCGGGCTACCGTGCATAGCGCCCAATCCCAACCGACACCCTAACAAGCTAAAGGCCCTATCTCCAAATGTGCGTCAGCCCATACGCCCCGGAGCAAAGTTTGACCTCCAATGCGATCCTACGACAAAGGTCCCTGCCGATGACTGTTGCTCGATCAAAAACGCGGTTGTTGCGCTATTTCCATACCATCCATACGGCGAGCAGCACCAGCGAGTCGAATCCTTTTCGTGCCACACAAGGCAACCGCGCTTGGGTGTCTGGCTACTATAGGAATGACTTCTATCATCTGCTTTGTAGGACACAATTCTAAAAAAAGTTTTCCATTGAGTCCAACCTCATACTCTCTCCATTCGAACGAATAAATTGTGCACGCATTTCAAAATTTAACTTTGACTATCAATTTGACAAACTAAATGTGGATTATGCGTCACAAAGATTATATCTTGGATTGGTACGAAAGAAGTTTTCAATGGTATGATTTTTAAGTCGCGTAGCTTATATATTATTGGTCTAATTCACAGTTAAAGTAGAATTTTGGAATGCATGCACACTTTATTCATTGGAACGCAAGCTGTAAGAAAGATATTGTACTTTCAAGAGAAAAGATTGAAATAAACCTTGAATTCGTAGAGCGAGTATGAATCTAACACGGAACTCCCAATCCATGAAATTGGCACCATAACCTTGGACTGGGATACGGTTGGAATTGACTGCGATCAGTAAGTTTATGGTGCCAATTTCAAGGATTGGTTAAATTCAGACTGCTTCCATGAATTCAAGGTTTTCTTTCCCCATAATTTTCCTTTTTAATGTGGTATGCTGAAACACTATTTTCATGTTTTTAGAATTTTAAAACGAGACCATCCAGAACTAGCCTTTGAAGACATATTTTTATAGAAGAAACTCTAAGCACCACGACTCGAACCCGGGTGGGCTAGATAGCCCCGTGCTGTCAACAGGGTAACACCCTGTTTTCATGTTTTTAGAATCCCGCGAATCAAAGATGGCGATCACCCTTTACATTCTCCTTTCTACTTGGAGTTCATTTATCTGGCCAGCTAATACAATGAGAATAATAAACTAGGGTCCCTATCCAATAAGAATGCAAAGAGAAGGTGCTGAAGCCTCGAGTCCTAGCACCAGTAAGGCCTCCCGCCCTTGGACCGTTTGCCCCTCGTCGTCCACTGCGCTGCCGGCCGAGAGCCGGGCAACGACTGCTCTCGGCTGGTGGCTGCCTCTCGACTCGATCGCCGCGCGGGCGCGTGTAAACGTCCCCACCGGGGCCGTCCCGAGCTAGCTAGGTCGCCTGGCGCCCATGCGTGCGCCCCGTCACGTACGTCGACGGCATGCACAGCGGCGCATCCATCGGCATCGGCTGTGGCCTGCTTCACGGACGCTTCCCTCTCGTCCGTGGTGGCGCCGCTGTTCCGTGAAAGACATATAGCAAGATGTTAGCATCGTACGTACTGATGGAAGAAATGGATAAAAGAGACGTGGGGACGCAATGCGTGCAGTGATAGTGCATGATATCGCCGAATCGGGCCCGCCGCCCTGCCCACAAGCTGGCCGGCAGCGTCGTTTCCGCGCCACCGCGACGTTGTCGCCGTGAGCCTGTCGGGCTCCCGGCGGCCCGTACCGCCCTGTCGTCCGGGAAGAAACCGCCACCGGCCCCCTCGATCCGGCCGCGCGCAATGGACGCCCACCCCGTACGACCCCGCGCGATCACAGCCGGGAGGAGATCACATCACATCATCAACCAGCTAGCGCGCGTCTAGAGCCCCCGTCGGCGTCACGGAGATCGCCGGCGCGAGACGCCGAGCGCGTCGTGACGGCGCATCGCGTCAGGCCACTGCCGCGCAACATGGCGACCGGTCGATCCCCGTGGCTTTCCGCGCCGCCGACGGCCGGCCAGTGGGTACGTGGAACCAACACCAACCAGCCAAGAGAAGCTTCTCCGATCGAGATGCCGCGGTGCAGTGCGTGCATCTGTGCATGCATGCATGGGCGCTAGTCGCTACAACCCGCCTATATGTAGAGGAGACAGCGACTCGGGTGGCGCGACCGGCTAGCCGAACTGATCACTAGCGATAGCTCGTGCTCGTTTCTTTGTGCCGAGCAGGTATCTGGGCAAGATGGGCGATCGGGCGCGTACTTGCTTGCCTTCTAGCGCCGGTGTCAGATGCCAGCGCGTGTCCATGCCTGGTCGCTCCGTCCCGGCCCATGCATGGCCGGGAAGCCGCCATGCGCAGACAGACCGCCTGTGTTCTCACTGCAGCTGCTTGGCGGCTACAGTGTCGTGGCGCTGGCAGGATGGAAGCTGACAAGAGAAAACTGGCAGTTGCTCGACATGTAAGCGTGCGCGCATTGCCCCGGGACGTTATCAGTGAGCGATCATGGACGACGGATGCCCAGTTGCATGATGCATGTGATATTTTAACTAAGTCTATCTCTTGAGATCGTGTGCGGAGTCACCGCCAGGCCCCTCTCGGTGCACGGTGCCTAGAGCAAATGCTTGTGCGTGAGAGGACGGAAATATTACATAGGGTTTTCTAATCATCTATGGTCCTCTTAGTTACCCTCCTATATCAGTCTTTTGGCCTATGTAATGTGGCTTAGCATCAGTACATGGTGGGGCATTGGGATTTGGGAGCGGCCTCCATGAATGAATACTCGCTTCCATAAATATTGGCTTTCTATGTTTAGTATTTTAAGATATGCCTAATAATGCTCCTGGAAGACTTGAATTCAGAGGGCTTGAATGTAGGTTTGTTGGTGTGACTAATAAGTCTCCTAACAAGCTATGCCTAATAAGTCTCCAAACAAGCATGATAACACCACAATTCACCACCATAAAGTAGATGTGTTATTGTTGCCATAGATATCCAGTGTTCATAGTACATAGCTTTTGATATTCTATGCATCATTACATCCAACACATAATCCATTTGACATCTCAATTATAACCACTCGGGTGGTAATTATATCCTAGTGTTTCTCCTACCGACAACCCAAACTACCAAAGTTACAAACGGCAAACCAAGGAAACGAGGACGCACCATTCCTCAGCCCTAGCTACCACCCAGGGTCTCCTCCAAGTCGTCGCCTCTGTACTTCTCTTCCTCCCTGTTCAGCGGCCTCGTCGGTTGCCAGAGGAGTGGGGACCCACTCGACATAGGCTTAGTGTCGGTCTATAGGAGACTACTGTTGCCATATGTCGTTTTTTCTTCTTTTTGTGAGACTTTCGATGTTTGACCGTGTACTTCTTAGTTATGTAGAGGCCGGGTGTTACTCGTCATGATTTGTACCCACTTCATGCTACATTTTGAGATAATAAATGTGCCCTTATCGAAAAATTTCATTAATCTTAATTCTGGTTACCTTAGGTTAATTATGTTCCCTGGTGGTATCGGCGAGGTGCGGCGACACTGCCGCATTGGAATAAGGTCTTTTAGGTCTATCCCTTCTTCGACAACATATGATCATGTGCTGACGAAGGGCATGTGGGGATAGGTGTTGCCAGATCTATTGGCTCTCTTTGATCTTAGCAATTGATGTATCAATCAGGGGAAGTAGTTGCCTGGCTTTTGGTGCGGCGACTGGACATCTTCCTTTGGTTCATTCCATTGCAAACTTCGATTTCTCCGACACTCTTGATTGATGGTGAAGGATTGCAAACAAGCGCTGCTTTGGGTGAATCCTCAGCTGACGTTCCTTCAGTTGTTACTGGATCCCATTGCCCGGCGTGTGACTACCGTGGTCTTCAAAGCCTAGGATGACAAAAACATTTGTATGTGTCCCTTTTCCTTACCATCTGTTTAGTGCAAGTTCCAAATTCCAGCGGACACTGAACAATCGAACGAAGAAGACAACCATGAATGCTTTAATTGCATATATAATACTGACTACCTTTTGCTCAAGGAATGTCAGATATGAGATTCTCAAAGAAAAAAGAGAGACCCAAACCATGCCACGGAACTCACACACCCGTGGGCACGTAAAAATGCAATGCCGGCCTTCCTATAATGTCGACGGCGGGAAATCAAAGCCTTGCATATCCAAGGCCGAAAGTCCAGGTGAGTGGACAAACCAACGGCCATGGCACACCCGGCAGAACAGCATCTCCCTAGGTGCCAGGAGCCAGGCTAGCCGTCGTAGCGTCAAATCTCTCCAAACGGCATGAAAAGCCGACATGTGACAAGGTTTCAGAGATTTTTACGGTACGACATGGACGGGTCGGTACCTGGAGGGAATCCCAGGGGAATAATCGCTTCGATCGACGGCCGGCCATGCCATGCCGGCCGGGTAGCTTTTTTTCTACCGTACGTGCATGGCCATGGCATGCATGCTTTGCCCGGTGCCGGTGGCCTGGCCACACACGAGAGAATAAAGCGCGGGTGTGATCCGATTCGCATCGCGTGTGTATATTCTCGTGTTCTGGGCAAAGTGGGGGGAGATTCAGTGAGTCCGCCAGGTGCTCGATTGCCGCTAGCTGGTGGTCCGCACGACTTCGTGGAAGAGATGCGGTGGTAGTGGTGGGAAAGTGGAACCCCTTTGCCAAGTGGTAGAAAGCGCAGATCCTGCACGTAGCGTCGTCGCCATTGGTTTGATTGATACAATTGGCTCGTTGCGTCCAACTTGTTCATGCTCTCGAGAAAGGCCTTGAAAACATAGGTGCATTCATAGGATGATAGGAGGGAAGAAGGGGCCGCCTAAATCCAGAATCAGTCTTGTTTGCTCCGGACCGTCAGATCGGAAGCCATTGGTTGCAGCATTTCTTCCACCTCCAGCACGACTTCTCCACAGTAAAAAGCAATTGAAACTTTCTGGGTTCAATTATTACCAAATGTTGTACGTGCTTGCAAAATTGGGTGGCGAAATAACATCCGATGGGCACCATGCAAACGAAAAAAAATAATTCTGCTCAACAGTGCAAAACAAATTGAGCATCAATATTGCTATTTTTGTACGGAGTGTTAGACTGTATATATACGAGGACTCTTGTATACACCTGTATTTGTAACGTACCCTTTGGTACTCTTATATAATGAGATAGCCACACCCCGTTTAGGGTGTCGAGCCAGTTTCCCAAACTCTATGTTTTACATGGTATCAGTTTACGTTATGATGTCTTCCGCTGCACCCGCCGCCGCCGCCGCTGCCGCGCCGACCTTGGCTCCCGCGGCCGCCGCCGCGCCGGCCCTCGCTCCGATGTCGCCCTTCCTCGCCTTTCGGCCTCTCGCGGCGACCTATGGTGCGCCACCGCCGCCAGGATCCTCCAACGCGTCGGGCGCCTCGGACGAACAGATCATCTCGGCCGAGATCGCCGCGCCGCTGGCATATGGCGCTCCTTCTCCGCCGAACCCCGGTGCTGACTTCCCCTCGTATGGCGCTCCTGCACGCCCCTATGGTGTGACGCCGCTGCCGTCGTCTTCGCGGCCACCGCCGGCTTACGCTGTGCCGCCGCCGTCGCAACCCTACACGGCGCCATCGCATCAACTCTACACGGCGCCGCAGCATCACCATTACCCGGCGCCACATCACCATATGGCACCCCTATCGCGCCCAGCCACGGCGCTCTGGCCGCTGTTCCTCCTGGCTCGTACTCGTCGCCCGACGCCGGTCCCTTGACCTATGGCCCCTACTCGGCGATTGTTCCTCATGCAGAGGCGGCTCCCTCGATGGACCCCTATGCATCAATGATGCAGGCGTACACTGCTCAAGACACGACACCTCCGCCGTTTTATTTCTCGCACATGCTGCCGGTGAAGCTCGCGCCGGACAACTACCTGTCATGGCGCGCTCAGGTCGTGCCGCTACTGCGCAGCCGCTACTGCGCAGCCGCTACTTGGAGGGCTATATCGACGGATCCATCCCATGCCCGCCCCTCAACATCCGGCGTACCATACGTGGGTGGCGCAGGATCATGCCATCCTCTCCGCCATCCAGTCTTCCCTCACGCCGAGTGTTTCGTCGATGGTCATCTTCGCCGCTACATCCAGGGAGGCGTGGGTGGCACTCCACACTAGCTTCGCCTCCCAGTCTCAGGCGCGTGCGCATTCTATACGCACCGAGCTGGGTGAGACCAAGCTTGGTGATCTCAGCATCACTGAGTACTTCAACAAGATGACGAGCCTCGCCGACACATTGGCCTTGGTTGGTCAGCCGCTTCAGGACGAGGACTTCACCACTTTTGTGCTTAACGGGCTCGATGATGACTATGATAATCTCATTGAGAATGTCCATGGTCGTGAGGATCCGCTCCCACGTCGCGAGCTCTATGCGCACCTCCTTGGCCGTGAGCAGCGCATCAAGGCGCGCCGTGTCTCCCCCATCTTCGCCTTCGCCAACACTGCTACTCGTGGCAAACCTCAGAAGCCGTCACCATCAGGTGGCAAATCGGCGCCTTCCTCACAGCAGCCCTCACGGGGCAACACGCCGACCATAACTGGCGGGAGTCGCCCGGTTGCTTGCTGTTCTAGCTGTGGCGCTCCTCAGGCCTGTCAGCTATGTGGCATTGATCGTCACCTCGCCTCTCGCTGCCATCAACGCTACAAGCAAGACTTCCTTGACCTGGGTAACAATGGCAAAGGGAATGATAAGCAGGCTGGAGCCGCTGTGACGGGCCATGAGCAAGGACGCGCTCCATCCTACTCTATTGATCCTACATGGTACATGGACACGGGAGCTACAAACCACCTCACCAACGACATGAGAAAACTCTCCACTCAAGAGCCGTATCGCGGACATGATCAGGTGCACACCGCCAATGGAGCAGGTATGCGCATCTCCCATGTTGGTCAGGCATCACTTCTTACACACAATTCCCGAAAACTGCATCTTTCTAATGTTCTTCGTATTCCCACTGCTTCGCGTAGTTTGTTGTCGGTTCCACAACTTACTCGTGATAATAATGTCCTTGCTGAGTTTCACCATTTTCGTTTCTTTATCAAGGATCGGGACACGAGGGCCGTTCTGCTTAGCGGTCGTCTTCACCGTGGCTTGTATGCACTTGATGCACCGACCGCACCTCCTATGCAGTTTTCTCCTCAGGCATTCAACGGCGTTCGTGTGTCATCTACACATTGGTATGTGCGCCTTGGTCATCCTGTTGCTCCTATAGTTCGTCATGTGTTACATCATCATGAACTACCAGTTGTGTCAAATAAAACTGCTGAAACTATTTGTGATGCCTGTCAGCAGGGCAAGAGTCATCAACTTCCGTTTTTAGAGTCTAGTCGTGTTGTGAAACATCCTCTTGAGCTTGTGTTTTCTGATGTATGGGGTCATGCCCAAACGTCTGTCAGTGGCCACAATTATTATGTCAGTTTCATTGATGCTTATAGTCGGTTTACTTGGCTTTATCTTATTAAAAAAAGTCTGATATGTTTGATGTTTTTATACAGTTTCAAGCATATGTTGAGCGTCTCCTTAGCCAGAAAATTATTCATGTTCAAACCGATTGGGGGGGGGGGGTGAATATCACAACCTCAACTTGTTTTTTAACAAGCTTGGGATCACACATCGTGTGTCTTGTCCTCATACACATCAGCAGGATGGGACCGCTGAACGTAAGCATCGTCATCTTGTAGAAACTAGCATTACTTTATTATCTCATGCCTCCGTTCCTTTTAGGTTCTGGAGTGATGCTTTCTCCACTGCCTGTTTTTTGATCAATAGGCTGCCCTCACGACTACTGAATATGAAAACTCCGCTTGAACTCTTGCTCAATGAAATCCCAGACTACACCTTTCTCAAAGTCTTCGGATGTGCATGTTGGCCTCATTTGCGTCCGTATAATAAACATAAGCTAGAGTTTCGGTCGAAAAAGTGTGTTTTCCTTGAGTATAGTTCCCTTCACAAAGGGTACAAATGCCTACATGTTCCCACCAATCGCGTCTACATTTCTCGTGACGTTATATTTGATGAGAATGTGTTCCCCTTTCATGCACTTCCGAACAACTCTGTCACTCCTATGCCGGACGTTTTTTCTACCACACCTTCGCCTGGTCAATTTGTGGATGTTGCAAATGCTCCTGTGTTGCTTCCTAACCATGCTGCAGGTGCTGGACGTGGTGCTCGTCTTGAACTCCTTGATGATGAAGCTACTGCCATCACTCACGATGGGCACGTCGATCCTGTGCATGGCTCATGCATGGCGGGTTGTGCCCGCCAGCCCGACGCACCCGCGCCCGCTCCACTTGTTTTGGCTGCACCTGCAGCTGCCCCGCGAGCGGCCTCGGCCGGCTCACCCGGCTCGCCTAGCCCGGTGGCTGCTTCGCCTGGGCCTGCTGGCGGGTTCCACCCGCGGGCGTCGCCTTCGCCCGGCCCAGCGGCAGGCGGCCCAGCGGCTACTTCAGCTGCGTCGAGCAGCCCCGTCTCGCCCCCCGGCTCCTCGTGAGCGGGCCTCGTCGCCGGATGGACTAGGCAGCCCTGCCTCGATCACGTCGCCTGCCTCTGAGCCAGACGACTCTGGCTCATCCAGCTCGGGGTCAGGGTTGGCCTCGCCTTCGTCTCCCGTGGCAAGCCCAGAGTTGCCGGTGATGCCTGCTGCGGTTGTTCTTCGTCCACACACACGCAGCCGGTCTGGTGTTTTTCATCCAAAGGAACATACAGATGGGACTGCTGCGTGGCTTGCCGCTTGCATGGCTCATGCTGTTGTGGATTCGATGGCCGAGCCACATCACTTTCAGGCCGCGTTGGGTATTCCTCACTGGCGTGCTGCGATGGAGCAGGAATTTCAGGCTTTGCTGAAAAATGGCACTTGGCAACTTATTCCTCCGGTCTCTGGCATCAACATCATTGATTCCAAATGGATGTTTAAAGTAAAACAATATGCGGACGGTTCTATTGAACGCTACAAGGCGCGACTGGTTGCCAAGGGCTTCAAGCAGAGGTGTGGTCTTGATTATGAAGACACATTTAGTCCAGTTATCAAGCCTACCACCATTCGTATGCTGCCGTCTCTTGCCGTTACTTGCGGCTGGTTTCTTCGTCAGCTTGATGTGCAGAATGCCTTCCTACATGAAGTTCTGGAGGAAGAGGTTTGTATGCGCCAGCCGTCGGGTTTTGTGGATCCTGCACGTCCTCATCATCTCTGTCGCCTTGTTAATGCGCTATATGGTCTTAAGCAGGCTCCCCGTGCGTGGCATGCTCGTCTTGGCTCTATTCTTCGGGCGCTAGGGTTTCTTCCCTCCACAGCTGACACGTCCTTGTTTCTTCTTCAGCGTCCTGAGGTTACGATGTATCTGCTGCTTTATGTTGATGATATCATCCTCATCAGTTCCTCTGATGCTGCTGCTGATCGTCCTATGGCTGCCTTGAGTGGTGATTTTGCTGTCAAGGACTTAGGTGCTCTACACTTTTTCCTTGGTCGGGAGGTTTCGCGGTCTTCTGCTGGGTTGACTCTTACCCAGAAGAAGTACTCTCTGGACTTGTTGCGTCGTGCTGGCATGCTGAAGTGTAAACCTGCGATCACTCTGATGTCTGCTACTGATCGGTTGTCTGCTCTTGATGGAGATCTTCTTCCATCGGATGATGCTACTGAGTATCGCAGTCTCGTTGGTGGTCTGCAGTATCTTACTATCACCAGACCTGATGTTTCCTATGCAGTCAACCGTGTCTGTCAGTACCTCCATGCACCTAGGACGTCTCATTTGTCAGCTGTGAAGTGTATCCTCCGTTATATCTGCCTCACTGCTTCCTATGGTTTGCTTCTCCAGCCTGCACCGTCTTGTGAGATCTCAGCATTTTCAGATGCAGATTGGACTGGCAGTCCTGATGACAGGCGATCCACGGGGGATATGCAGTATTTCTTGGCTGTAACTTGATCGCCTGGAATGCTCGCAAGCAAGCCACGGTGTCTCACAACAGTACTGAAGCTGAGTACAAAGTAGTTGCTGATGCGACTGCTGAGATCATATGGGTTCAGTCCTTGTTGAGAGAATTGAGAGACTCTCCTGCTCATCCTCCAGTGCTTTGGTGTGACAATATTGGTGCTACTTATCTGTCGTCAAATCCGGTGTTCCATGCTCGGACGAAACACATTGAGGTAGACTATCACTTTGTTCGGGAACGTGTTGCACAGAAGCTCCTCAGTATCAAGTTCATCTCGTCAAAGGATCAACTTGCTGGCATATTTACGAAGCCTCTTCCACAACCGCAATTTGTAGGCTGTAGGCGCAATCTTAACTTGCTTTGTACCTTAGGCCATAGTTAAGATTGAGGGAGGGTGTTAGACTGTATATATACGAGGACTCTTGTATACACTTGTATTTGTAACGTACCCTTTGGTACTCTTATATAATGAGATAGCCACACCCCGTTTAGGGTGTCGAGCCAGTTTCCCAAACCCTATGTTTTACGCGGAGCTCACCGAATGTCATTTGGCCACTAATTTTTTTTACCGAAATAGACTTTCGCCCCGCTTTATAGATAAAGCAAACCGCCAACAACAAGGTCTAGTGCAACAATAGGACACAACACACACCACCCAACACGACACAGGAGTACGCACAAAGTATTAAGGTTCTGTTGAGGGCACAACTCAACAAGCCCAAAAAAAAAGAACAAAAGGCAGCATACATGACACACCCATGAGAGGGGCGACTAATCAGGCTTGGGCGACGACGACGGGAGAGGCGGTGATAGGCGAAGTGCGACGGAGCGTAGGCCGGTGGTGATGGAGTTGATGCAGGCATGCTCCGGTCGGCACTAAACGGCTTCCAGAGCTGCAGGAAACCACAAAGTTTGTACAATGTTCAATCACCAACTTGTTAAGGATCGTCCATGCTAGAACCCCGATCCCAAGCCACCTAATGTGACGGAAGCCCACGGGCGTGGTTTGGAGTTCTGCGAACAGGTCTAGGAAGTTCGTGTGGCACCATGTGCCGCCGCAGACTTCTCTAAAACAGTTTTAAAGGAATTGTGCCGTAACACAGGTGAAGAATATATGGTTGGAGTCTTCCGGGGTGTCACATAGAGGGCACCGACCATCATCGGGGCCACTAAATTTTGCAAGCACCTACAAATTCTGTTCATAATCTAAGCCAGTTTTTCTTCTTCAGATTTACTGTTCGTTGTGGGTATAATGTGTTCGAGTGTAGAACAACCACTCTCGTTGGATTAGCGAGTCTTCCGCGGCTTCATGGGAGGATCTTCACTTTAGCATCCATTGCCATTTGTACCCTCTGAACTGACGAGAAGCGGCGTTAGTTATTAGGCGACTAAAACGTGCACTATTAGGAATCCTATTAGGGACGCCACTAGGCACTTCCCTCTCGGCTCACTGGTTTGGTTAGAATCTGCTTGGCGATGAGCCGCCCAACCCTCCGAAGACATGGGCAACTGGACACTTCTCACTTCACCATCGGCCCTGTCGAGTGTCGACCTATCCTCTAGTACTAGCAGTCTAGCTACAACACGAAACAGATGGTGGTGCACTGCAGGATGCATGATGGCGATGCATTCCGACCCAAGCTAGTCTCTATAACCGCGGTCCTGTCCTACAGGCTACAGATAAACCAGCGATGTATCAGCAGCCACACGGAAGTGTCGGGCTCGTGTCCGTCTCGCCCTGTTGATCAAAGTTGCTCTCATGCTGTCGAGGTACGACGAGCGAGCGACAAGTACGTGCACGTACTACGCAGTGGAGTACACGTACGCCGGCGTAGTTTTAGTCCACAGCCGCCATCGATGGATTCGCCGACCGACTCGACCGGAAAGAAAAAAGGCCCGTCCGTTCTAGCATGAGAACCCTGGCACCGTACGCGCAGTGGCGTGGCAGGCAGCGGTGGCGCGACGCGGCACACGCGCGCCAGGTCGGGCCCCGGCCCGGCCTGTGCGCCGCCTTTGGAACCATCCGGGGCCGCGCAACCGCACGCCTCCCTCCTGCCGGGCAGGGACACCCTGGCAGGCAGAGCACCACCGCGGCGGGCAAAGCGAGGGGGCAAAAGCCGGTGCCAAGTGAAAGACCCAAGGCCGTGCAGTGCATTGCACCCCAAACGTAGTACGTGTAGTGCGTCGCGCGATCGCGAGGCGGGAAACGGGGACCGCGCGTGGGCGAAAGAAGAAAGAGCCAGAGCGACCTCCGGGCTCCCGCTCGCTGCCGCTCTGGGTCTTGGGGCGGCCTCCCCGTGGCCGTCATGATGGACGGGCGTGGGCGAGCGAGCGCGCCCATCTCGGCGTGTCCCTCCGCGCGGGCGCACCATCATGCCCGGCCCTCGCCTTTCCCTCCCTCCCTCGCATTGCACCGCGATCGCGATGCATGCCGCGCGCTGGCTGCGAAGTCCAAAGCAGCCAGCCGGGTTTGTTTGATCCGCACCGTACCGCACCGGGCTGGCAAAGCTAGCTGGCTGGCTACCCGTTGATCTTCTGCAAGCAAGCAACGTCACGTTACACGATCCGCCAACTTGATGCTGGAATTTTTGTCTATTTTGGTCTTAGTCTAATAGCAGTTTCAGAAATTCCTAATAAATACTAAAGGCCCACGCAGCCCATTCGTGCAAGGCAAGAGATGAAATTAAAGTTTAATCCCACATTGCTAGTTTAAAGGGAGTTGGACCTCTTTATAAGGGAGGCTCCTTCCCCACTTGTATGAGCATGAGAACAAGAGAGACATCCACGCGCGCTCCTCTGCTGCCCGCGCCGCGCCGCGAATTGCGGGAATGAGCCGAGCCGATGTAAATTTTTGCCACGCACTACGGGTATACGAAAGGTCACGCGAAAGCTGAAACGTTCCTCCTCTTGCCACAAGTTCCTTAGCACTGCGCTGCTGCTACGTTCTTCCTCATCCCGGCTTGCCGCGTGCACCGCGGGTTGGGACAGTAGGCCTCCGAAATCGCACCTCTTTGAGTCCTGTACGGGAGAAGGGTGATAAGATTTTTGGGAAGCGCTCTGCGCGACTACTGACTTCTTCGTCACCGACGCCCCGGACTCCGACGACTACTTCCCCGACGACGACTACTTCCCCGACGTCGACAACCTCCTCAACGACATGGAGGACACCGACCCCAAGTCTAGTGCCTCTCTCCGGCTGCTGTCCAGTACGTGTTCTTATCTTTCCTGTTAGAAGTCCTGCAACAGTTCCTTCTTCTAGTGTTTGCTCTACACATGTTAGGCTCTACTTCATATATGCATCTTGATCTACTGTCTGCTCTAGAGATGATCGGTTCTAGCTCATATATGCAGATATTATTTACCTTCTCTTTTTCAAATAGCATGGCTTGTTTTATCACTGCTATAGTAGTCATGCTTTATCTAGTATTTCTGTTAGTAAAATCATTCGGTAAATTGCTCAGATTTCCAACAATCCAAAAACCTTATTATAGGCAATTTACCTTGAATGGTTTTGCTGCTTCCATGAGACCTCCTTTGTTTGAGCGTATCCACTATAAGAGGTGGCGCGTGAGAGCAGTCTTATGGTTTCAAACCATGAGTTGCTATGACGCCACTCTTGGCAAACCTGAAGGAGAGCAAGATGCCCAACAGGCACAAGCTTTTCAGAAAATGGATACCTTGTTTAAGGCTGCTCTCTTGAGTGTTCTTGGTAAGAACATAGTTGATGCTTATGCGTCAATTGACAATGGAAAAGATATGTGGGACGCACTCGAGGCCAAGTTTGGGGTCTCGGATGCCGGCACTGAGCTGTACATCATGGAGCAATTCTATGATTACATGATGACTGAAGAGCGCTCCGTGGTTGAGCAGGCTCATGAGATACATCCATTTGCTAGAGAACTTGAGCACTTCAATTGTATCCTACCGGACAAGTTTGTTGCGGGGGGTATCATCACTAAGCTTCTTCCTTCGTGGAGGAACTTTGCTACCTTACTGAAGCATAAGAGACAGGAGTTTTCCGTCCCGGGTCTCATTGGTACTCTTGATGTGGAAGAAAAGGTGAGAGCAAAGGACACACGTGCTCGAGGTATTGAGGGAGGATCTAGTGCCAATCTGGTAGAGAAGAAAAACTTCCAGTCCCACAAGTTCAAGAACAAGGGCAAGCTTGATGGTAAAGCAAAGTTTGATGGGAAGAACAAGGCTGTACAACACACGAACTTCAAGAAGAAGAGTGACAAGAAGAAAGGTGCTTGTCATGTGTGTGGAGATCCTGATCATTGGGCTCCTAGTTGTCCTAATCGCTATGACAAGCGTCATCCTGGGAAAGGCGGCAAGACCGCTAATGTTGTCATCAAAGACATTGACATGAAGGATGCTGGGTATGGTATATTTTCCACTATTCTTTCAGTATGTCATTCTCCTGATTGGTTGATTGACACGGGTGCTAATGTGCATGTATGCGGTGATATTTCCATGTTTTCATCTTATCAGACCGCAGGGACTTCAACCGTGCTAATGGGCAACAGTTCAAGTGCTTCTGTTTGTGGTGTTGGCACGGTCTATCTGAAGTTTACTTCGGGGAAGATCGTGCGGCTGAAGAACGTGCATTATGTCCCCTCCGTCAATAAAAATCTTGTTAGCGGATCTCTTTTGTGTAGAGATGGCTACAAGCTTGTCTTTGAGTCAAATAAATTTGTAATATCCAAGTATGGAACCTTTGTTGGTAAAGGCTATGAGTTAGGAGGCTTGTTTCGTTTATCCTTATCAGATGTTTGCAATAAAGTTGTTAATCATACTTGCAACAATAGTGAATCAAATATGTGGCATTCACATCTTTGTCATGTTAACTTTGGTTGCATGTCGCGACTAGCAAAGTTGAACTTAATCCCTAGTTTCACCACTGTCAAGGGATCTAAGTGTCAAGTGTGTGTGCAAGCTAAACAACCTCGTAAGTCTCACGTGACCGCGGAGACGAGAAATCTTGCACCACTAGAACTTATACATTCAGATCTATGTGAAATGAATGGTGTTTTGACAAAAAGGTGGAAAGAAATATTTCATGACGTTATTGACGACTCCATTAGATACTGCCGTGTGTATCTTCTGAAATCTAAGGATGAGGCTTTGAACTTTTTCAAGATCTATAAAGCTGAAGTGGAAAACCAACTTGATCGGAAAATCAAGAGGCTTAGGTCCGACCGTGGTGGAGAGTATTTTTCCAATGAATTTGATGCTTTTTGTGCGGAACATGGTATAATCCATGAGAGGACGCCTCCCTACTCACTTCAGTCAAATGGGGTGGCCGAAAAAAAGAACCGTACTTTAACTGATTTGGTTAACGCCATGTTAGACACATCGGGTCTCTCCAAGGCATGGTGAGGGGAGGCGATATTGACAACATGTCATGTCCTAAATCGAGTTCCCACAAAGAACAAAGAGATAACTCCATTCGAGGAATGGGAGAAGAAAAGGTTAAAACTCTCTTATCTGCGAACATGGGGTTGCTTGGCGAAAGTCAATGTTCCAATTCCAAAGAAGCGGAAGCTTGGACCAAAGACTGTGGATTGTGTTTTCCCGGAATATGCTTTTCATAGCATTGGCTATAGATTATTGGTTGTAAAAATCTGAGGTATCTGACATGCATGTCGGTACGATCATGGAGTCGAATGATGCGACTTTCTTTGAAGATATCTTTCCCATGAAGGATATGGCTACCTCATCTAATCAGGAGATGCCTAGTTCATCGAATCAGGAACCAGTTACAATTACCGAACTTGCCATCTCGATGGAACACTTTGAAAGTCCTGTGGAGGAAAACAATGAAGTTCCTACTAGGAGCAAGAGACAGAGGACTGCAAAGTCCTTTGGTGATGATTTTCTTGTGTATCTCATAGATGACACTCCCAGTTCTATTTCGGAGGCCTATGCATCGGAAGATGCTGACTACTGGAAGGAAGCGGTTCGTAGCGAGATGGATTCCATCTTGGCGAATGAAACTTGGGAGATAACGGATCGTCCTTATGGGTGCAAACCTATAGGATGCAAATGGGTATTCAAAAAGAAGCTTAGGCCTGATGGTACTATTGAAAAGTACAAGGCTCGGCTCGTGGCAAAGGGTTATACCCAAAAGGGAGGTGAAGACTTCTTTGATACTTACTTACCTGTGGCTCGATTGACCACTATTCGAGTTCTACTTTCACTAGCTGCCTCACATGGTCTTCTCGTTCATCAAATAGATGTTAAGACTGCTTTCCTAAATGGAGAGTTGGATGAGGAAATTTATATGGAACAACCAGATGGGTTTGTAATAGATGGTCAGGAAGGGAAAGTGTGCAAGTTGCTAAAGTCTTTGTATGGACTCAAGCAAGCACCCAAACAGTGGCATGAGAAGTTCGAAAGAACTTTAACAGCTGCAGGCTTTGTTGTGAACGAAGCTGACAAATGTGTGTACTATCGCCATGGTAGGGGCGAGGGAGTTATGCTTTACTTGTATGTTGATGACATACTAATTTTTGGAACAAATCTGAATGTTATTAAGGAGGTCAAGGGTTTCCTATCTCACTGTTTTGAGATGAAGGATTTAGGAGTGGCTGATGTCATTCTGAACATCAAGTTGTTGAGAGATGATGATGGTGGGATTACATTGCTTCAATCTCACTAAGTGGAAATGATCTTGAGTCGCTTTGGCTATAGTGACTGCAAGCCCTCTCCAACACCATATGATGCTAGCGTGCTGCTTCGAAAGAATCGAAGAATTGCTAGAGATCAATTGAAGTATTCTCAGATTATTGGCTCGCTTATGTACTTAGCCAGTGCTACAAGACCTGACATCTCTTTTGCTGTTAGCAAACTGAGTCGGTTTGTTTCAAAACCAGGAGATGTGCATTGGAAAGTTCTAGAGAGAGTTTTGCGTTATTTGAAAGGCACTGCGAATTATGGAATTTACTACACTGGGCACCCAAAGGTGCTTGAAGGGTATAGTGACTCAAACTGGATCTCAGATGCTGATGAGATAAAGGCCACGAGCGGATATGTATTCACTCATGAAGGTGGCACTGTTCCTTGGAAGTCTTGCAAGCAGACCATCTTAACGAGGTCAACAATGGAAGCAGAACTCACAGGACTAGATACAACTACGGTCGAAGCAGATTGGCTTCGCCGGCTCTTGAATGACTTGCCGGTAGTTGAGAAGCCTGTACCGGGTATCCTTATGAACTGTGACAATCAAACTGTGATCACTAAAGTGAGCAGCTCAAAGGATAACATGAAGTCATCAAGACACGTTTAGAGAAGATTAAAGTCTGTCAGAAAAATGAAAAACTCTGGAGTTATTGCATTGGATTATATCCAAACGTCTAAAAATTTGGCAGATCCTTTTACTAAGGGTCTATCACGTAATGTGATAGATAATGCATCGAGGGAGATGGGTATGAGACCCACAATATGAGTTGTTCACAGTGGTAACCTATTCTTTGTGATCGGAGATCCCGTGAATTAGATGTGGAAGACAAGATGTTGGTCAACTGGGAGGAGAGTATCCTTACTATTAAAAAATACCACTCCATGAAGATGCAATACTCTCCTAATCTGCATGGCAGGTTGATGTATATCTTAATGTGTTCTAAGTGGCTCTTTGAAGCAGAGATGTTGTCCTGCAGAACATTTTTTGAAGAACGCACCTATATGAGTCTAATTGTTAAACGTCGCAATCTATGAGAGTAGGGTTCTCTCTAGTAAACTCATGAAAGGCCTCGGAGTATGACGCATAAGCTCCACTCGCAGGGAAGACCCACGGTAGCCACGTATCGGTCAAGGCTTTATGTGAAGCTAGATTCGCAGAAAACTTGCAGTTCAAGGCCCAGTCCACTGTTCAAGTTGCTTAGTAGTGTAGCATAGAGTTCTAGGTGGAAGTTCAACTTAACAGTCTCCACTGCAGTACCGGTATATAAAACAGTGTTTTGGAACCAAAGGCAAATTTTGTGTGCCTCTGTGATCTGGTGGGGGATTGCTTATTTGTTTTTCTATTTTGGGCCTAGCACAATAGCAGTTTCAGAAATTCCTAATAAATCCTAGAGGCCCACGCAGCCCATTCGTGCAAGGCAAGAGGTGGAACTAAAGTTTAGTCCCACATTGCTAGTTTAGAGGGAGTTGGACATCTTTATAAGGGAGGCTCCTTCCCCACTTGTATGAGCATGAGAACAAGATGGACATCCACGCGTGCTCCTTCTCTGCCGCCCGCCTCGCCACGCCACGCCACGACGCGCCGCGGGTTGCGGGAATGAGCCGAGCCGATGTAAATTTTTGCCACGCACTACGGGTATACGAAAGGTCACACGAAAGCTGAAACGTTTTGCTGTAGTGGAGATTGAATACGAACGGCGCACCTCTTCGCCTACTACCTGTTCGTTTCGTCTCCCTCGTTCTCTTCAGCTCCCAGCGCAGCCTCTCGCCTCCTTCTTTTGCGCCTATAAAAGGGAGGTCGCTCCTCTCAGAGAGACGCACCAGAATCTCTTCCCCCTCTCGCCACAAGTTCCTTAGCACTGCGCTGCTGCTACGTTCTTCCTCATCCCGGCTTGTGGCGTGCACCGCGGGTCGGGACAGTAGGCCTCTGAAACCGCACCTCTTTGAGTCCTGTACGGGAGAAGGGTTGTCGGTGTCAAAACCGGCGGATCTTGGGTAGGGGGTCCCGAACTGTGCGTCTAGGCGGGTGGTAATAGGAGACGAGGGACACGATGTTTTACCCAGGTTCGGGCCCTCTTCATGGAGGTAAAACCCTACGTCCTGCTTGATTAATATTGATAATGTGTGTTACAAGAGTAGATCTACCACGAGATCAAGGAGGCTAAACCCTAGAAGCTAGCCTATGGTATGATTGTTGTTCGTCCTATGGACTAAAGCCATCCAGTTTATATAGACATCGGAGAGGGCTAGGGTTACACAGAGTCGGTTACAATGGTAGGAAATCTACATATCCGTATCGCCAAGCTTGTCTTCCACGCTAAGGAAAGTCCCATCCGGACATGGGACGGAGTCTTCAATCTTGTATCTTCATAGTCTTGGAGTCCGGCCGATGATGATAGTTCGGCTATCCGGACACCCCCTAGTCCAGGACTCCCTCAGTAGCCTCTAAACCAGGCTTCAATGATGACGAGTCCGGCGCATATTGTCTTCGGCATTGCAAGGCGGGTTCCTCCTTCGAATAATTTATAGAAGATTGTGAACACTAGGATAGTGTTCGGCTCTGCAAAATAATTTCCACATACCACCGTAGAGAGAATAATATTTACACAAGTTCAATCTACTGACGTATTTCGTGGCGTGACGTCACACCACTACCAAGCCTTTACTCGAATTGTTTTTATTGTACCACCTCCGTGCGTTTAGTGAAGCGGTTTCCTCGACACGTCTTGTCGAAGCAGAGATCGTGTTCCCCTTATTCCGGGATTCTCATTAATACGGACGTGGGTAACCCAACCGTGCCCGTTGCCACGCCCCCTCCATCGAAGGCGGGTTCCAAACGGTCACGGGGACGACTCTTGGTATTCTTCCTCTTTATAATGAGACTAAGGCCAGTTCTTTTTCTTCAATCCTCAATCGAATCCGCCCCTCGCCCTCGGTTCCAACACCCAGGGCTCTAGATTCGGGTACCTTCGACCTTCGACAATGTCCGGCTCCGACCTACGAGGCCCGTGGATGCCCTCTTCCGTCACGGAAGAAGACGTGATAAAGCTGAGAGACGCCAGGTACTTGACCTACGAGATTTCGCATAGGTTGCCTGCCTGAGGGCAAGTTATTCCTACTCCCGAGCCCGGCAAGAGCGTTTTGTTCGTGTCTCACCTCCGTCGGGGTTTAGGCTTCCCGATGGATCCCTTCGTGAGGGGGCTCATGTTTTACTATGGGCTGGAATTCCATGACTTGGCTCCGGAGTCCATCCTCCACATCTCATCATTCATTGTCCTTTGTGAAGCCTTCCTCCGCACTACCCCTCACTTCGGCTTGTGGCTCAAAACCTTCAACGTGGAGCCGAAGATGATTGAGGGGCGTCAGACAGAGTGTGGCGGGGCGGTCATAAGCAAGAGGGCCGATGCTCCATGGCCCGAGGGCTCTTTTCAGGAGGAGCTCGGCTCGTGGCAACAGGAGTGGTTCTATATCACCGCTCCAAGAGGCAGCAGGCAGAAGCCGCCGCCCATTTTCCGCTCGGGCCCTCCACAACGGCTGACGTCATGGGTCAACAAGGGGCTTAACTGGGGGCCGTCCAAAGACGTACCCCTGTTGCAGGACCGGATTCGAGACCTCCAAGAAAGGGAGATTAATCTGGTGGTGGTGGCATAGGTTATGCTGATCCGGCGCCTTCTGCCCTGCAAACGTCGCCCCCTCCGCCTGTGGGAATTTAATCCGGAGGGGCCACGAGCTCTCCAACACTTCATGGGTTTGACACCCGCGGAGATGTACAAACTGTTCTTCGGATCGCAAGAGATGCGTCCGGACTTGCCCGAGGACGCCGGCCTAAGCTGCAATCGCCCGGATACTCAAGTAAGTAGCCCTATGTCCGAACATATTGTCCATTTATTTATCACGGTTTTGCCTTTTAACCAGCTATCCCTTGGACAGGAGTGGATAGCGCAAGCAAAACTGATACGGTGTCCGGCCCCCCTCCCTGAGACCACGCCGGATCCCGTGTTAGTCAAAATGTTGGAGTTTGCGCCTTCGGAGGAGGGCGAAGGGGGGCACAGGGAAACTACCACCTCCGCCAAGGAGGCTTTCAGTAAGGGGGGAATCGAGAGTCCCTCCTTCCAGGGGGAGAAGAGGACTGCTTCCGAAGACCCGGAGGCCAAGGCCTCAAAGCGGGGAAAGAAATCTGCACCGGAAGGTCCTGTGCCGGGAAGGGCCCCGGCCACACAGTCTCCCCATAGGAATCAGCCCTCCAGCGAGCCGTAAGTAAAAAGGGGGAATTTTGTAATAGGGAACGCCCCTATATTATTTCCAAAGGTAACCGAAGTTTTCACCTTGTAGTTCGGATCTCAGCCCATCTCAGCAGAGCTCAACTTCGGGGGACCTTCGTCCGGAGATGATGGAAAGCGAGACGCCTCCATCTGCCGCCCCGTCGGGCGGGGCGGACAACCCTGAGGTGTCATCACGGAGGGTCTCCCCGAGTCCGGCGGGGCCGGAGAGTCCGGCACCCATTGGAGTACGCCCGATGGAGCTGCAGGATTTGCTCAAGAGGGCATCTGTCTCGGAAGATCACCGCACATTAATGAGTACGGTGATTGAAAGGATGTCATCCGCCGAGAGCGGGTTGTATGAGGCCGTCGGAAGCTTGCTGACGGGGTTTGAGGTACGCAAAAAATGACATACCTTTTGACAGTTTTGCACATGAAGTGCGCCCTGTATAGATAGTAGCCCCTGAGACTTGGTATGCTGTCGAAAGTGATAGCGTGCCAAGGATCATAATCTCAGTTATAGAATGTCGCCTTTCCTATGCAGATGGCGGAACGTTCGGTGGCCAGCCGGACTGATGGAGTTGCCGAACTGAAGAGGCAACTCGATGTTGCGGATGCGGACATCGCGCTGGTCAATAAACGACTTAACGAGTCGCAAGGTAGGTGGTTGCTCCGCGGTTGCCTAGTAAGGGGGCTGGTGCCCGTTCCTTACAATTTGTATGCTTGATGCAGATGGCGCCGCTGCTGTGGAAGATCTTCGAGCAGAGCTTGCTCGAGCCAAGGAGCAAGCCAGGATAAGTAATGCGGCTGCCTTGAAGGCAGCATAAGAGCTAAAAGCCGAAAAGGCTGCTCACTGCCGAAGCAGGGAAGAGTTGGCCGGAATGGCCTTGAAATTAAAAGATGCTACCGACCGTTGTGAGGTTCTTGAAGGAGAACGCCGAGTGGAGCAAGAGGGCCTGAAGAAGGCCGGCGCCGAAGTCAAGGATGCCCGGAGTGAGATGCGGGCTATGAAGGAGGAACTGCGTCAAGCCGGAGACATTGCGGCTGGAAAGCCCTTTCTTCTGCGTAGGAAGTTCACGGATCCGAAGTATGCTCAGCTGGGCCAGTTGTGTGGTGCGGAGGATCCTTATCTGGATTTGGCGGCGAGTGCGGCGGACGCAGTCGTGCACTTGCGAAGCCAGAAGGATCACGAAATGGAAGAGCTTTACTAGTCTCAATTCCATAGTCCGGAGCGTCCACTTCCGTTGCTTGATCGGCTGGCTGAGTGGGCTGAGCTGAATAGATTGTCCGGACTTGCCATGACGGATGTGGTCACTCATCTGTGGCCGGAAAGGCCCAAGTCGAAGAGTTATTTTGGCTTGTTGTAGCAATTCCTTGGGGCGGTGCCACATATCAAGGCGATGAAGCGGTCGGCATGCATAGAAGGTGCACGGATGGCTCTCGCCCGTGTGAAGACATACTAGGCGGACATGGATGCCACCGCTGTTGCATCCCGGGGTTCGGACAAGAGCCGATTATCCGCCGAGCACTATTTTGAGGAAGTCCTGCAGGGCGCTCGTTTAATAGAGTCGTAGTGCCCGAAAGATGTCATGTTCAAATGACGTGTATGATTTGTGAGATCATGTTTATAATGCAATAGCTTTTTATACTTGTGCTTTCAAGTATTGAACTATCTCCTGTGCGGCCGTATATGTATGAATAACCTGAAAGTTGCAGTCTTTGGCTTCAGCCCCCACGCACATGGTGCGGGGGTGTTTGCAAAAAAGAAAAGCGCTTTTTCACACTTATTCCAACGTCTTGGTCCGTTGAAGGAGGTGATAGCATAGCAAACTAGGCAACCGGACTATAATGCTTTATCACTTTCACTTAGCCATAGGAGCTCGATGGTGGGGCTACTATATAGCCCCTAGAGGCACCGCGCTCTCCGAACTTGGGGCGCGTATGTGCCTGACCGGGAAGCGGTCCTTCGTCAAAACGGAGGAATTCTAAACATTCCAATAGTCGCTCGAGTGGTTGACCAGTCTCTCGCTATATCATGACAGTCAGTTTTCGGCTTTCTCTACTGAGGTGCTCGCCCGGCCGAACCGGGGCAGAATCGCAGTAGTTCTCCTGGTGCCGCATTAGCCGATGGAGCGGAACGTAAGGTAGCAAAACACAAGAGCCGGGCAAACCCAACATTTGACCAAAGACATGATTCGGAGCTGATGCATATAAGGCCTAACTCGAGACGCCGAACACTCCCTGAGGTGTTTGGTCTTTATGATACCGGGCAGAACAATGCCCTAAGCCCCTAGTGTCCAGGTACAGGCGGGAACTTCTGACGCGGCCGATGCCAAAACGCCAGCCTCCTCCTCGGTTATGTTAGAAAACCGGGGGATGTGTATCAACAAGAGACAGTAAGAAAGGTTTACGCAGGGTCTTAATCTGAAAAGAATCCTTGCAACGGGTCCGTGCTGCACGTCTGCGCCTGTGTCTCCGTTGTGCTGTATCCTGGATGGGTGTAGCACGTGCTTCATCTGTAAAAGAGAAGGACTTAGTTTGGAAGAAATATCGTGCAAAGGTTGTATTTAAAATAAAGTATAATTTGGAAGATGAATAAAGTTGAGCTTTATTGGCTCTCATCGTTTATACGCGCAGCCCCTTGTAAAGGGGTATGCGGCTGGGAAGCCCCTTGTTTATTTACGCCGGACTCGCCTAACCGTGTCTGAGGTCTGAACGACCTGTTTTTAGGGGCTTTGACCTGCAAGGTCGGATTAGTGTGTGGCTGTCAAGGCGGCCTCACGTTCTCCGTGGTCGAGGAACACTCGGAGTCACTCTTTAATGAGATTATGCCGCGTGGACCGGGCATTAAGCATAAGAGACGCGTAATGTGTTATTGTGTTAAAGCGGGCGAAAGCTTCGCGTCCCAGTAGTGCTTGAGGGCCACTGTGAAATGGGGCGGTATGGAGAGTGAGCTTTTCGCGACGGAGGTTGTCGGATGAACCGGACACAACCTCTAGTGGTACAGGGCTTGTTCAATTGGCTTAAAGGCCTGGCGTCACTCCTTTGAAGGAAGTGCCGCTATGGCGAATTTTGGTAGGGTCTATCCCCATTCTGCGGATGGTGTCCTGGTATGGAAGGTGCCGCACTGTGTTTTTGTGTTATCACATGAAGTGAATTCACTGTTTTGACTTCTAGTGGGAAAGTCTTCTGTTTTCCGGCGTTCTACTTGTGGGGTTCGTCGTCGTCTTCGCTTGGTGTGTCGAGCCCCTTGCGTTCGGTGTTAAGTCGGCCGGACTATTTGAAGACCCAACAATCTCTGTGGGTATGGTTTGCAGGCTTCCCGGAGGTACTATGTATTTGACATAGCCTATCCAGAATTTTGTTTAGATTGGATAGCTCATCACTGTTGTCCTTTAGGGGCAGTGTTTTGTTATTCGGCCGAGAGCTTTTGAATCCGGCGTTGACCACCATGCTATTTGGGCCATTTTCCTTATTCCGGCGCTGATCTTTTCTGCGTCGTGATTTTCCATTTCCATCCCTGACTTCGGATGTACTCGGGTCGCTGGTGCTACATCTAGCCAGCCAGCTGTCCTCCCCTGCGCAAAAGCGGGTCATGAGGCTTGTTAGTGCGGCCATTATTCTTGGTTTTTCCTGGCTGAGGTGTCTGGCGAGCCATTCGTCTCGGACATTGTGCTTAAAGGCTGCTAAGGCTTCGGCATCCGGACAGTCGACTATTTGGTTCTTTTTGGTGAGGAACCTGTTCCAGAACTTGCGTGCTGACTCTCCGGGCTGTTGAGTTATGTGACTTAAATCGTCTGCATCCGGAGGGCAGACATAGGTCCCTTGAAAATTTGCTCGAAACGCATCCTCGAGCTCTTCCCAACTTCCAATGGTATTTTCTAGGAGGCTTTTGAGCCAATGCCGAGCTGGCCCTTTGAGCTTGAGGGGTAGGTATTTTATGGCGTGGAGATCGTCTCCTCTAGCCATATGTATGTGTAGGATATAGTCCTCAATCCAGACTCTGGGGTCTGTTGTTCCGTCATATGCTTCTATGTTTACGGGTTTGAATCCCGCTGAAAATTCATGATCCAGTACCTCGTCGGTGAAACATAGTGGGTGTGCAGCGCCCCTGTATTTAGGTGTGCCGTTGTCTTCAGACGCTCGGCGGGTTGTGTTGCTTCCTGGAGTCTTCTTTTTTGGCCCATAGATAGACCTGACCGGGTCATCCTTTTTCTGAGGATCTTTATGCTGATCGTGTGCCGGCTTGTGTGCGGAGCCCCTTGCTGCTCTTAGCCTGTCATCTGGTCGTCTATCCGGCCAGGCGGTCTCTTTCTTTTTTTGACTGCGGGGGCTCGAAGGCCTCCTCGTGGAATTCGGGCAGCAACTTGCGCTTCGGGTAACTCTTTGCCTGGCGAATAGCGTTATATTTATCTGCGGTATCGAGTACTTTGCTCCATCTCATTCTGAGTGCGTCCTCTGCTGTTTTGAGCTTCCGCTTTTGCTTCTTCAAGCTTCTTGCAGTAGCGACGAGCCTTTTATGAAGGTTCATATGCTCTGGTGATGTGTTCGGCGTGAGGTCGTCTAGTCTCTTGTTTTCGCCGGGCATGGGTTGCTTGTCCAGTTCACCGTGTTCGAATGATTGCTTGGTTGCATGTTCGCTGTCCACTGCTTCGCCCTGCTCTAGGGCCGGGTCTGTATGGGTGCCGTATTTATCGAGGCGGGACTTTGGGCGGCGCTTGCGTCGCCGTTTTGGTTGTTTGCTGGTGGAGTTGTCCTTCGCCCTGTCCCGTTGTTCCTCATTATCGCTTCCTTTTGGTGTATCCACCATGTATACGTCGTGAGTTGGGGTGGCTTTCCAGTGCCTGATAGGCGCTGGTTCTTGGTCGTCTCCGGCATCGTCGTCCATACCGTCGATGTCTTCGGAGTCGAAGTCTAGCATGTCAGTTAGATCGTCAGTGGCTACTAAGTGGGTGGTGGGTGGGCGTTGAATTTCTTCGTCGTCCGCATCCCAACCGTCCTGACCGCAGTCCGGCCAGGGCTCTCCTGATAACGAGAGACACTTTAGCGAACTCAAGATGTCGCTAAAAGGTGAGTGTTGAAAGATGTCCGCTGCGGTGAACTCCATGGCCGGCGCCCAATCGGATTCGATTGGAGGGGGCGCGGGAGGTTCGGAGTCCGGCAAGGAGTCCGGCACCTCGGAGTCACGAGCTTCATGAGGGACAAGGTCAGTGTTCGGCTCTATTGCCGTAGAGGTTGCAGCCCCCGAGGCGGTGTCTAGCCATCCGTCCTCGATCTGCGCAGCCGGCTCCGAATTGAATATCGGAGCGGGCTCGAGTGCGGCCTCCAGGATATTGTCCGGCTGCAGAGCTAAATCATGCCCGTCGTGACAGTGCGGCGCGCTTGGCCGTGGCTCGAATCCATCGAAGATCAAGTCCCCGTGGAT
Source organism: Triticum dicoccoides (assembly GCF_002162155.2). NCBI lineage: Eukaryota > Viridiplantae > Streptophyta > Magnoliopsida > Poales > Poaceae > Triticum > Triticum dicoccoides. The sequence goes on along the minus strand of NC_041393.1, from coordinate 119,930,545 downwards.
GCCAGCCGTGAAGTTCAAACTTCCAAATCTGACCTGACGGCCAAGGGCGTAACTTTCGATCTGCTCCAGATGGCCAAGCGAATTGGCCCGCAGTGCAAAGCCGCCGAATACGAAGATCTGTCCGGGGAGGAAGGTCTCACCCTGGACCGCGTCGTTGATGATGATCGAAGAAGCCATCGAGCCTATCAGCGACGACACAGAGGATCTCTCAATGAAAGCACCAATGTCGGTGTCAAAACCGGCAGATCTCGGGTAGGGGGTCCCGAACTATGCGTCTAGGCGGGTGGTAATAGGAGACGAGGGACACGATGTTTTACCCAGGTTCGGACCCTCTTGATGGAGGTAAAACCCTACGTCCTGCTTGATTAATATTGATGATGTGTGTTACAAGAGTAGATCTACCACGAGATCAAGGAGGCTAAACCCTAGAAGCTAGCCTATGGTATGATTGTTGTTCGTCCTATGGACTAAAGCCATCCGGTTTATATAGACACCGAAGAGGGCTAGGGTTACACAGAGTCGGTTACAATGGTAGGAAATCTACATATCCGTATCGCCAAGCTTGTCTTCCACGCCAAGGAAAGTCCCATCCGGACACGGGACGAAGTCTTCAATCTTGTATCTTCATAGTCATGGAGTCCGGCCGATGATGATAGTTCGGCTATCCGGACACCCCCTAGTCCAGGATTCCCTCAAGGGTGATAAGGTTTTTGGAGAGCGCTCTGCGCGACTACTGACTTCTTCGTCACGGACGCCCCGAACTCCGACGACTACTTCCCCGACGACGACTACCTCCTCAACGACATGGAGGACACCGACCCCAAGTCCAGTGCCTCTGGTCCAGCTGCTGTCCAGTACGTGTTCTTATCTTTCCTGTTAGAAGTCCTGCAACAATTCCTTCTTCTAGTGTTTGCTCTACACATGTTAGGCTCTACTTCATATATGCATCTTGATCTACAGTCTGCTCTAGAGATGATCGGTTCTAGCTCATATATGCAGCTATTATTTACCTTCTCTTTTTCAAATAGCATGGCTTGTTTTATCACTGCTATACTAGTCATGCTTTATCTAGTATTTCTGTTAGTAAAATCATTCGGTAAATTGCTCATATTTCCAACACTTGATCTGCTACTGTTCACACCTCTGAAAAATGCCGTGTCTCTTTGTGTACTCCTACTACCGTGTTGAATTACATCTGGAAATCTCGCTCCCTCCGCGTGTGTAGTATAGTAGAAGATACTAGTGTCGAAAACGTTCTTATATTATGGGACTGAGAAAGTAGATACTAGGGTTTTGGGTACCGGGCGGAAAATTCGGTTATCGTACGGTTCCCGCATTTCTCGCTACCCCGCGAGAAAAAAAAATTTAAAAGCAAAGTTGGAGATTCAATCCCACGACCTGGCATACGTAGAGGACAGACCGGGAGATCCTACCACTGCGCCAACAGCAGCTTCATGAACTAGTTGAGCTCAGCGCTAATATATTCCTAGCTCAGAAAATTTTGAATTCAAATTGCATTTAAAAAATTCGAGCGGTATTTCCTCGGAATTTCACGGTAACCGTGGTATCCGCGTTTCTCGCCCACCGTCGGTATTTTCTTGGGATCGGGTAGCCAAAACATGGGATACTACCACTACACGTCTACACTACCGGACATTCCCGGCTAGCGAGCCAAAGGAGAAGCAGATATCTCGCAGGTCGCGTCGCCCGCGCCAAACCGAAACCCTTTTTTACACGGATCGATCACCCAAACCTTTTGACATCTCCGTGGAAAAAACGGCGTTTCTGCTGACCGCGGGCGCTTTCGCCACTGACGACTTTGCGCGTGCTAAACTTTTGCCCTTCTCATGATAAATCATTGCGTCCGCGTGCTTTCCCTTCTGTCCTTTGGATGGATGGAGTGTTCGTGAGCATGATTAGGCCGGTCAGTTGGTGCGGCGTTCAGGCATTATACATGTCTCCTCGTGCGGGCAGAGGGCAGGCTCCATGGCCGTCTGCGGTCCAGTTCCGCGAATTGGTGCGTGGACCTTAATAAGCGCCAAATGCGACGGCTATGATAGTGAAAAATATGCGGTTGGATCCAGCAAAGACGTACTCTATTGGTTGGTACAACGGTCTGCTGTACCAACGGTACCAATTTCGCAAAAAAGAAAAGAAAAAACGGTACCAAGAAGAATTATTTGGACATGTATGTACAGGTGATCGTAGGGCCGGAAAGGGAGCATTATTCTTAGGAGGGATTGTTTGACTCATGTCCGTGTGACAATATACCAACTCTAAGAGACACATTGCATTTCTGGCGTTAAACAATCGAGGGTTAGGATAGTAAGTGTCGTTTAGGTGCAGAATTAGGAGCGAGAATCCTGCCGGAAATGAATTGGGAGGGGAGTAGGCGAGTGAGAGAGGGCGGCTGCGCAGGATATGAAGGTTGTGAAGGAGACGCTGTGGAGGGCCCGGCTTGTCGCCGGATATGCCCGACAGGTCCACATCAAATCCCACATTACAGCCTAGTGGCCCGGGACCGAATGCGGGGCCCAGCACGCCATCCACTACGATTTCGGCCGAAAAGGGCTCGTATGCGCGCGCGCACACACACACCTGGTGAATAGACCATTTTTTTCGGGGTGATGAATATACTTCGTTCTTCGGCTGTGCATCTCGCCTGGATCACAAAATTTAGCAGTCGTATGACTGGTTGCCAAGACGTATTCGTATTTGACTTGGGTTACGTACATTCTTTGGATTCACAAATTTAATCCTGTCTGCAAATGTGTACTTTAGGCTTGTGTGAACGGTTTGCACTTATTGGAAGGGGTTTATTTTATTTTTTAGTTTGTCGTAGAAATGGAAGGAGCCTATGGAATGTCAAAAAAGAAACTTATGGCATAGGCATCACATTGTTTTTATGACTTAAGAACTACATTAAAAAAAGGTGAAGTATTTATTTTCTTTAATGTAATGACGACCACTCACTAATGTCTTTTTGAAAGGCCGAGTATATACTCCCTCCGTATCAAAATATTAAGATGTTTTGGTAGGCCAAAATGACTCACCAAAGGGTATTATATTTTGGTATGGAGGTAGTATAATTTAAACATGGGGCACACATGCACAACATCAAACACACACACACACACATGATGTCGCGGAATTTCAAAAATTGATGAAGCATCACTTGATGTCTCGCTATCGGCAGGACATATCCTCCACATAAAGAATAATCTTCTCAAATGAGGCATATAAAGCATTGAATCCGGGGACCAATCCCTCGTGAGTTTGGGGTACGATCATCCCATTCACCATCCAACCAATGGGTGATTCACAATAGCTCGGCAACTTTAGAGGAAAAAAAATAAGAGTAGCACTACTACATACCGACAGTCATGTGCCTAGAATTTTTCTTTCATACATTTATTGCTTTGCTACTTAATTTTTTTTGTATAATCCCTTGAAAAGGACTTTCGATATCCTAGGAAAATAAAAGGAAACATAGCAACGACTTTCATAATTTATTTATTTTTGCATCTGGTACGTCTCCACCATATGTATAACCAGAGAATACCCCGCGCCTTGTTGCTGGATCGATTGCAATATATTCCAAGTGATGTGATTGTATGAAACATGAATAGTTGAATTAATAATATATGAACACAGGTTCAGGCCTTCTCGAAGAGGTAATACCCTACATCGGTACTAAAACCGATAGACCTCGGGTAGGGGGTCAAAATAAATATTGAATATAAGTGGCATCACTGTCGGTACTAAAACGGGCAGACCTCGCATAGGGGGTCCCGAGCTGTGGATCTCGGATTTATGGGTAACAAGAGACAATATTTACCCAGGTTCGGGCCCTCTTGAAGAGGTAATACTGTATGTCCTGCTTTGATTGTATTGATGATGATGTATTGAGTACAAGCTTGATCTACCTCTAGATCGTAACTAGTGTTCTAGCCCTAGAGCTAGATGGGTGTAATGGTGACCATGGTCTCTAAGGACTAAACCTCCCAGTTTATATAGACATTGGGGGTACCTAGGGTTACACATGGCCGGTTGCCAATCTAGGGATACACATGACACCGGGACGATGCAAGTCTTGGAGTGCACATCAAATCTTCGGTGAAGTCCATCTTGATCACACTGAAGTGAGAGGCTTCCAGAGTCCTTCCTTGTTAGAACGGTGGGCCGTAGGCTCGACCAATGGACTATGGGCCAACTAGGCTGGTACCCCCTAGTCAAGGACACTGTTAGTAGCCCCTGAGCTGGTCTTTGATGCTGAGGACGAAAACCTATCTCGGACGCATGACTTCGGCTTTGGAGTCCTCGGCTTGACACGCGAGTTCCCCCCTTTAAATGTTTCTCCAAATAACCTGGGATTCTCTTATATTCACAGTATTTGCCAAGCTTGTTCTTAAAGGCACTGCTTGCCAACCACGTGCTTTCCCAACCCAAGTCTCAAATATCTGGAGACTAGGGATTACTTAGCCTCGAAGGCCAACCGCATAGGTGCGAACAACGCCTATAGCCCTGTTGGGGATATAACCCCGGGGAGTGACCCGTCAAGAGAGGTCGGGTTACACCGTTGGCGACTCTGCGTGAAGAGGTGAAGAACCTTTTCGTTTGAGCTTGGATCAGGATGCTTCTAATGCTATCCTCCGAAGGAGGCACCAATCTCGTTTGCCTTCGCAGTATGAGGTGAGGAATCTGTTTAACACGCTTGGTGCGAGGCCAAGTAACTCGTCGGGTATGACCCAGGCTGCAGAGGTACCAAGAAATGGGGCGGTGGCTCATGTCTACTACGCAACCTTCTCCTTGTAGACGTTGTTGGGCCTCCAAGTGCAGAGGTTTGCAGGACAGTAGCAAATTTCCCTCAAGTGGATGACGTAAGGTTTATCAATCCGTGAGAGGCGTCGGATGAAGATGGTCTCTCTCAAACAACCCTGCAACCAAATAATAAAGAGTCTCTTGTGTCCCCAACACACCCAATACAATGGTAAATTGTATAGGTTCACTAGTTTGACGAAGAGATGGTGATACATGTGCAATATGGATGGTAGATATGAGTATTTGTAATCTGAAAATATAAAAACAGCAAGGTAACAAGTGGTAAAAGTGAGCGTAAACGGTATTGCAATGCTAGGAAACAAGGCATAGGGTTCATACTTTCACTGGTGCAAGTTCTCTCAACAATAATAACATAACTGGATCATATAACTATCCCTCAACATGCAACAAGGAGTCACTCCAAAGTCACTAATAGAGGAGAACAAACGAAGAGATTATGGTAGTGTACGAAACCACCTCAAAGTTATCCTTTTTGATTGATCTATTCAAGAGTATTCTTTCCGTTCGATCTATCGTAGAGTTTGTACTAGAATAACACCTTAAGACACAAATCAACCAAAACCCTAATGTCACCTAGATACTCCAATGTCACCTCAAGTATCCGTGGGCATGATTATACGATATGCATCACAGAATCTTAGATTCATCTATTCAACCAACACAAAGTACCTCAAAGAGTGCCCCAAAGTTTCTACCGAAGAGTCAAGACGAAAATGTGTGCCAACCCCTATGCATAAGTTCATTGAACCCGCAAGTTGATCACCAAAACATACATCAAGTAGATCACGTGAATATCCCATTGTCACCACAGATAAGCACGGCAAGACATACATCAAGTGTTCTCAAATCCTTAAAGACTCAATCCGACAAGATAACTTCAAGGGGAAAACTCAATTCATCACAAGAGAGTAGAGGGGGAGAAACATCATAAGATCCAACTATAATAGCAAAGCTCGCGGTACATCAAGATCGTGCCAAATCAAGAACACGAGAGAGAGAGAGAGATCAAACACATAGCTACTGGTACATATCCTCAGCCCCGAGGGTGAACTACTCCCTCCTCGTCATGGAGAGTGCCGGGATGATGAAGATGGCCACCGGTGATGGATTCCCCCTCCGACAGGGTGCCGAAACGGGCTCCCGAGAGGTTTTTGGTGGCTACAGAGGCTTGCGGCGGCGGAACTCCCGATCTATGGTGTTCCTGGATGTTTTCGGGGTATATGGATATATATGGGTGAAAGAAGTCGGTCAGGGGAGCCACGAGGGCCCACGAGGGTGGGGGGCGCGCCTCCCTGCCTCGTGGCTTCCTCGAAGCTTCCCTGATGTATATTCCAAGTCTCCTGGATTGCTTCTGTTCCAAAAAAACTCTCCCGAAGGTTTCATTCCATTTGGACTCTGTTTGATATTCCTTTTCTTCGAAACACTGAAATAGGCAAAAAAAACAGCAATGTGGGCTGGGCCTCTGGTTAATAGGTTAGTCACAAAAATAATATAAAAGTGCTTAGTAAAGCCCATAAACATCCAAAACAGATAATATAATAGCATGAATACTTCATAAATTATAGATACGTTGGAGACGTATCAGCATCCCCAAGCTTAATTCCTGCTCGTCCTTGAGTAGGTAAATGATAAAAGAAATGATTTATGAAGTGTGAATGCTAGCAGGTGCATAAGTTTGATCAATGATAATTTCAATCACCTTTTCTAGCATCATTATATGTCATAACAGCAGCTCATCTCATAAAACTTCTCATGATCAAGTAACAAGCTATTCACATGTTAAAGCATAGACCATAAACTTTCTTGAAAACTAGCAAACTATGTTCTCACTCATCAAACAATTGCAATTCATCTTATTTTCAGGAAGGGTCTATGTAAGAGCTTTGATTTAGCAAATCCCACATACTCAACTATCATATGGTCTTCCATGATTGCTACCACTCAAAGCATATTTTTAGAACAAATAGCAACCATCGAACACAGAGAAAGATAGGGGCTTAATGTTTCGCCTCCCAATTTACTTATCATATAGATAATTGTCAACAATAATAATTCATGATTAAATATATTTGAATGGCCATATATGCTTAGATCTTTCCCCATCACATGATGCTTGCCAACTAAAGAGTAGGTTGGAATGAGAGGAATACTACTAACTCTTGCATAAAAGTAAAAGATAGGCCCTTCGCAGAGGGAAGCAGGGATTTGCAGAGGTGCCATAGCTGGAGGTTTTTAAATAGAGATGAAAATAATTTTGAGAGGTATGCTTTCATTGTCAACATAACAGCCAAGAGTTCCCAATATCTTCCATACTAGATACTTTTATAGGCGGTTCCCAAACAAAAAGGTAAAGATTTTACTCCCCCTCCACCAACAGTCACACTCCACGGCTTGTCCGAAACAACGGGTGCCGTCCAACTATCAACAATCCTGGGGGAGTTTTATTTAAATTATTTGTGATTTTTTTGATCTATTGATCATAGGACTAGGCATCCCAGTTACCAGCCATTATCTCGTGAATGATAAGCAGAGTCCACTCATCGTGAGAATAACCCACCTAGCATGGAAGATACTGACAACCCCTAGTCACTACATGAGCGATTCGGGCATACAAAACAGATTATTATTTGAAGGTTTAGAGTTTGGCACATGCAAATTTACTTGGAACGGCAGGTAAATACCGCATATAGGTAGATATGGTGGACACTCATGGAAGAAACTTGGTTCAAGGAATTTGGATGCACAAGCAGTATTCCCGCTTAGTACAGATATTTTGGCTAGCAAAGGATTCTAAACAGCAACCACCACATGTTGGAGGATCTATAACAATATAACTTCTATACAAATATACCCAAGCATAACTCATTATGTTGTCTTCCTTGTCCAACTTCAACTAATTTGCTCAGGTTTGAAAATAATTAATGGGGCTCACAATCATAGAAGATGTCCAAGATAGTATATTTATATGTGAAATTCTCTTCCTTTGATATTCTTTCATGAATTGTTCAAGTGACCAATACTATGTTTGCTAACTTTCAATAAATTTACCACCTCTACTTCTTATATGTGAAGTCATTACTCCCCATGGGGTAGGCATATGAAACATATATAATTTCAGATTTATGATATTCAAATCATTCAACCATTTACTCATAGAATATAAGTGAAGCACGCGAGTAAATGACAAACTACTCCAAAAAGATATAAGTGAAGATCAATGAGTAGTTGAATAATTATGTAACTATGTGAAGACTCTATCTCATTTAAGAATTCCAGATCTTGGTATTTTATTCAAACAACAAGCAAAACAAAATAAAACAAAATGACGCTCCAAGCAAAACACATATCATGTGGTGATTAAAAATATAGCAGCAAGTAAAGTTACCGATGAACGAAGACGAAAGAGGGGATGCCTTCCGGGGCATCCCCAAGCTTAGGCTCTTGGTTGTCCTTGAATATTATCTTGGGGAGCCTTGGGCATCCCCAAGCTTAGGCTCTTGCCACTCCTTATTCCATAGTCCATCGAATCTTACCCCAAAACTTGAGAACTTCACAACACAAAACTCAATAGAAAACTCGTAAGCTCCGTTAACCCCCACTTAGGTACTGTCGTGAACTCATTATAAATTCATATTGGTGTAATATCTACTGTATTTCAACTTCTCTATGGTTCATACCCTCCAATACTACTCATAGATTCATCAAAATAAGCAAACAACACATAAAAAACAGAATCTGTCAAAAACAGAACAGTCTGTAGTAATCTGTATCATTCAAATACTTATGTAACTCCAACAATTCTGAAATAAATTGGAGGGCCTGAGGAATTTGTCTATTAATCATATGCAAAAAGAATCAACCTAAAAGCACTCTCCAGTAAAAAAATGACAGCTAATCTCATGAGCGCTAAAGTTTCTGTTTTTTTTACAGCAAGATCATAAAGACTTCACCCAAGTTTTCCCAAAGGTTCTACTTGGCACAAACACTAATTAAAACATAAAACCACATCTAAACAGAGGCTATATGAATTATTTATTACTAAACACGAGCAAAAAGCAAAGAACAAAAATAAAATTGGGTTGCCTTCCAACAAGCGCTAAAGTTTAACGCCCCTAGCTAGGCATGATGATTTCAATGATGCTCGCATAAAAGATAAAAATTGAAACATAAAGGGAGCATCATGAAGAATATGACTAGCACATTTAAGTCTAACCCACTTCCTATGCATAGGGATTTTGTGAGCAAACAACTTATGGGAAAAATAATCAACTAGCATAGGAAGGCAAAGCAAGCATAACTTCAAGATTTTGAGCACATAGAGAGGAAACTTGATATTATTGCAATTCCTACAAGCATATGTACCTCCCTCATAATAATTTTCAGTAGCATCATGAATGAATTCAACAATATAACCAGCACCTAAAGCATTCTTTTCATGATCTACTTGCATAGAAATTTTATTACTCTCCACATAAGCAAAATTATTCTCATTCGGAATAGTGGGAGCAAACTCAACAAAATAACTATCATGTGAAGCATAATCCAATTGAAAATTAAAATCAAGATGACAAGTTGCATGGTTATCTTTATTCTTTATAGCATACGCGTCATCAAAATAATCATCATAGATAGGAGGCATGCTTTCATCATAATAAATTTGCTCATCAAAACTTGGGGGACAAAAAATATCATCTTCATCAAACATAGCTTCCCCAAGCTTGTGGCTTTGCATATCATTAGCATCATGGATATTCAAGGAGTTCATACTAACAACATTGCAATCATGCTCCTCATTCAAAGATTTAGTGCCAAACATTTTATAGACGTCTTCTTCTAGCACTTGAGCACAATTTTCCTTACCATCATTCTCACGAAAGATATTAAAAAGATGAAGCGTATGAGGAAAACTCAATTCCATTTTTTGTAGTTTTCTTTTATAAACTAAACTAGTGATAAAACAAGAAACTAAAAGATTCGATTGCAAGATCTAAAGATATACCTTCAAGCACTCACCTGCCCGGCAACGGCGCCAGAAAAGAGCTTGATGTCTACTACGCAACCTTCTCCTTGTAGACGTTGTTGGGCCTCCAAGTGCAGAGGTTTGTAGGTCAGTAGCAAATTTCCCTCAAGTGGATGACCTAAGGTTTATCAATCTGTGGGAGGCGTAGGATGAAGATGGTCTCTCTCAAACAACCTTGCAACCAAATAACAAAGAGTCTCTTGTGTCCCCAACACACCCAATACAATGGTAAATTGTATAGGTGCACTAGGTCGGCGAAGAGATGGTGATACAAGTGCAATATGGATGGTAGATATGAGTATTTGTAATCTGAAAATATAAAAACAGCAAGGTAACAAGTGGTAAAAGTGAGCGTAAACGGTATTGCAATGCTAGGAAACAAGGCCTAGGGTTATGATGACCCGCAAGTGTAGGGGATCTATCGTAGTCCTTTCGATAAGTAAGAGTGTCCAACCCAACGAGGAGCAGAAGGAAATGATAAGCGGTTTTCAGTAAGGTTTTCTCTGCAAGCACTGGAATTGTAGGTAACAGATAGTTTTGTGACAAGATAAATTGTAACGAGTAACAAGCAATGAAAGTAAATAAAGTGCAGCAAGGTGGCCCAATCCTTTTTGTAGCAAAGGACAAGCCTGGACAATTTCTTATAATGAGAAAAGAGCTCCTGAGGACACATGGGAATTATCGTGAAGCTAGTTTTCATCACGCTCTTATGATTCGCGTTCGGTACTTTGATAATTTGATATGTGGGTGGACCGGTGCTTGGATACTGCCCTTACTTGGACAAGCATCCCACTTATGATTAACCCCTATTGCAAGCATCCGCAACTACAAAAGAAGTATTAAGGTAAACCTAACCACAACATTAGACATATGGATCCAAATCAACCCCTTATGAAGCAACGCATAAACTAGGGTTTAAGCTTCTCTCACTCTAGCAACCCATCATCTACTTATTACTTCCCAATGCCTTCCTCTAGGCCCAAATAATGGTGAAGTGTCATGTAGTCGACGTTCACATAACACCACTAGAGGAAAGACAACATATGTCTCATCAAAATATCGAACGAATACCAAATTCACATGACTACTATAGCAAGACTTCACCCATGTCCTCAGGAACAAACGTAACTACTCACAAAGCATATTCATGTTCATAATCAGAGGAGTAATAATATGCATTAAGGATCTGAACATATGATCTTCCACCAAGTAAACCAGGTAGCATCAACTACAAGGAGTAATCAACACTACTAGCAACCCATAGGTACCAATTTGTGGTTTTGATACAAGATTGGATACAAGAGATGAACTAGGGTTTGAGAGGAGATGGTGCTGGTGAAGATGTTGATGGAGATTGACCCCCTCCTCAAGATGGCAACGGGGATGAAACCCATCGGCTTATGCCTTCCCAAACCCATCCCCACGAGAAAATCGTAAACCCGTCCCCGTCCCCATCAACGTGTGCGGGGTTAGTTTTTTGCCCGTCCCCTAAACCCATCGGGTTTCGGGGAACCCACGATAAAATCAAAATATTTAAACAAACATAGTGGCGACAAAGAATAACATTTCATCAGCAAAACAATCACATTTCAGCAGCATAACTTGAGTAAATTTCAACAAAAAACAATAGTAGATGGTTCAACAGCTATATAAGTTCTGAAATAGAACTTATAGTTCACAAATCACTTTAAAGTTGGAATCATCATGGCATCTTTCACATCTCCAAGACTCCAAATGACCATCTTCAAATCTTCCAATGCCAAATCAAAGTGCCAAGTCCTAGGGAAGATCAAAATTCGCTCAAGCTAAAGTTAAACATGAGAAAAATATGCAGATTAGTATATGAAATTTGCATGTACCTGTACTTCACCTGCATTCACTCTTGAATGTCTTGAAGACAACTCCAAAAGCTTTGTCCTTATTCATTGTCAGCATCTATGAGAATCAAATAAGTAGTAATGAACATCTTATGAAACATTGCAGCAAGATAATGATAAACTGTATGATGATATGTAAAGAAAGACACACCTTTATATTTGCTTCTTATCCAATCTTGTGAACAGATCAAGGCCTCTAAGATTTCGGGGGTAAGATGACTACGGTGGTAAAAAATTAATGTAATTTCGTGGGTATTGCCGGGTTTCGGGTTCGGGGACTACCGAAACGGGTGTACACCCACGAAACGTGTCGGGTTGTATAATGTGCCCAACAATAGCCCCGCGGGGATGAAAAGATGCCCATCCCTGTCCCCTAATAGGGTAAAAACCCACGGGGATGCGGGTTTCGGGGCCCCATTGCCATCTTGACCCCCTCCCGATGAGAGGTTGTTGGTGATGATGATGGTGATGATTTCCCCCTCTCGGAGGGAAGTTTCCCTGACAGAACAGCTCCGCCGGGGCCCTAGAGTGGTTCCGCCTTGTGGTGGCGGAGTTTCATCTCGTAAGCTTTCTTATGATTTTTTCCAGGGTAAAAGCCTTCATATAGCAGAAGATGGCACCGGAGGGCCACCAGGGGGCCCAAGAGACACGGGGGCGCACCCAGTAGGGGTGGGTGTGCCCCCCTCCTGGCCAAGGTGTGGGCCCCCTCTGGTGTTTCTTTCGCTCAATAATTCTTATTAATTCCAAAAATGACTTCCGTGGAGTTTCAGGATTTTTGGAGCTGTGCAGAATAGGTTTCCAATATTTGCTCCTTTTTGATACGTCTCCAACGTATCTATAATTTTTGATTGCTCCATGCTACTTTATCTACTGTTTTAGGCAATATTGGGCTTTATTATCCACTTTTATATTATTTTTGGGACTAACCTATTAACCGGAGGCCCAACCCAGATTTGTTGTTTTATGCCTATTTCAGTGTTTCGAGGAAAAGGAATATCAGACGGAGTCAAAACGGAACGAAATCAACTAGAGAAGTTATTTTTGGAAGGAAAGCAACCCAGGGAACTTGGAGTGCACGTCAGGGGAGATACGGGCTGCCCACGAGGGTGGGGGGCGCGCCCACCCCCCCGGGCGGGCCCCCTGCCTCGTGGGGCCCCCGTAGCTCCTCCGATGTACCCCCTGCACCCATATATACTCTTGTACCCTAAAACTTCTAGAACAGAAGATAGATCGGGAGCTCCACCGCCGCAAACCTCTGTAGCCACCAAAAACCTTTCAGGAGCCCTTCCCGGCACCCTGCCGGAGGGGGATCCATCAGCGGTGGCCATCTTCATCATCCCGGCGCTATCCATGACGAGGAGGGAGTAGTTCACCCTCGGGGCTGAGGGTATGTACCAGTAGCTATGTGTTTGATATCTCTCTCTCTCGTGTTCCCTCTATGGCACGATCTTGATGTATCCCGAGCTTTGCTATTGTAGTTGGATCTTATGATGTTTCTCCCCCTCTACTCTCTTGTGAGGAATTGAGTTTCCCCTTTGAAGTTATCTTATCGGATTGAGTCTTTTATGAGAACACTTGATGTATGTCTTGCCATGTTTATCTGTGGTGACAATGGGATTTCACGTGCCACTTGATGTATGTTTTGGTGACCAACTTGCGGGTTCCGCCCATGAACCTATGCATAGGGGTTGGCACACGTTTTCTTGACTCTCCGATAGAAACTTTGGGGCACTCTTTGAAGTACTTTTATGTTGGTTGGATGAATCTGAGATTGTGTGATGCATATCATATAATCATGCCCGCGGATACTTGTGGTGACAATGGAGTATCTAGGTGACATTAGGGTTTTGGTTGATTTGTGTCTTAAGGTGTTATTCTAGTACGAACTCTTTATAGATTGATCCGAAAGAATAACTTTGAGGTGGTTTCGTACCCTACCATAATCTCTATGTTTGTTCTCCGCTATTAGTGGCTTCAGAGTGACTCTTTGTTGCATGTTGAGGGCTTGTTATATTATCTATCTATGTTATTATTGTTGAGAGAACTTGCACTAGTGAAAGTATGAACCCTAGGCCTTGTTTCCTATCATTGCAATATCGTTTACGCTCACTTTTATCATTAGTTACCTTGCTGTTTTTATTATTTCAGATTACAAAAACCTATATCTACTACCTATTTTGCACTTGTATCACCATCTCTTTGCCGAACTAGTGCACCTATACAATTTACCATTGTATTGGGTGTGTTGGGGACACAAGAGACTTTTTGTTATTTGGTTGCAGGGTTGTTTGAGAGAGACCATCTTCATCCTACGCCTCCTACGGATTGATAAACCTTAGGTCATCCACTTGAGGGAAATTTGCTACTGTCCTACAAACCTGTGCACTTGCAGGCCCAACAACGTCTACAAGAAGAAGGTTGTGTAGTAGACATCAAGCTCTTTTCTGGCGCCGTTGCCGGGGAGGTTAGCGCTTGAAGGTATATCTTTAGATCTTGCAATCGAATCTTTTTGTTTCTTGTTTTATCACTAGTTTAGTTTATAAAAGAAAACTAAAAAAATGGAGTTGAGTTTGTCTCATACGCTTCATCTTTTTAATATCTTTCGTGAGTATGATGGAAAGGAAAATTGTGGTCAAGTACTAGAAGAAGAATTACATAGAAATATTGGCATAAAATATGTGAATGATGAGCATGATTGCAATGTTGTTAGTATGAATTCCTTGAATATCCATGATGCTAATGATATGCAAAGCCACAAACTTGGGGAAGCTATATTTGATGGAGATGATATTTTTTGTCCCCCAAGCTTTGATGAGAAAATTTACTATGATGAAAGCATGCCTCCTATATATGATGATTATTTTGATGACACGTATGCTTTAAAGAATAATGATAACCATGAAACTTGTCATCTTGATCTTAATTTTCAATCATATGATAGTTATTTTGTTGAGTTTGCTCCCACTACTATTGATGAGAAGAATTTTGCTTATGTGGAGAGTAGTAAATTTTCTATGCTTGTAGATCATGAAAATAATGCTTTAGGTGTTGGTTATATTGTTGAATTCATTCATGATGCTACTGAAATTTATTATGAGGGAGGAATATATGCTTGTAGGAATTGCAATAATACCAATTTTCCTCTCTATGTGCTTAAAATCTTGAAGCTATGCTTGTTTTGCCTCCCTATGCTAGTTGATTATTGTTTCCATAAGTTGTTTGCTCACAAAATCCCTATGCATAGGAAGTGGGTTATACTTAAATGTGCTAGTCATATGCTTCATGATGCTCCCGTTATGTTTCAATTCTTATCTTTTATGTGAGCATCATTGTCATCATCATGCCTAGCTAGAAAGGCATTAAAGAAAAGCGCTTGTTGGGAGACAACCTAATATTTATACTTACTGTTTTTGTGTGTCCACATGATTATGATACTGTAGTAATCATGTTTTATAGCTTTTGTTTCAATAAAGTGCCAAGTAAGACCTTTAGGATAGCTTATGGTGATAGTTGTGTTGATCCTGCTGAAAATCAGAAACTTTTGCACCCAGTAATTTAGTTTTGTTAGTTCACATAAACGTGCTTCTGATCTGATTCTTTTTGCTCTGGATTGTTATACGAATTGCTTAGGACTTCCTAATTTTGTAGGATTTTTGTAGTTCCATAAGTATACTTTTGATACAGATTACTATAGACTATTCTGTTTTTGACAGATTCTGTTTTCTATGTGTTGTTTGCTTATTTTGATGAATCTATGAGTAGTATCGGAGGGTATGAACCATAGATAAGTTTGAGTACAGTAGATATTACACCAATATGAATTTAGAATGAGTTCATTACAGTACCTATGTGGTGGTTTTATTTTCTTATACTAACGGAGTTTACGAGTTTTCTGTTGAGTTTTGTGTTGTGGAGTTTTCAAGTTTTGGGTAAGGATTCGATGGACTATGGAATAAGGAGTGGCAAGAGCCTAAGCTTGGGGATGCCCAAGGCACCCCAAGATAATATTCAAGAATATCCAAAAGCCTAAGCTTCGGTATGCCCCGGAAGGCATCCCCTCTTTCGTCTTCGTCTATCGGTAACTTTACTTGGAGCTATATTTTTATTCACCACATGATATGTGTTTTGCTTGTAGCGTCATTTTCTCTTGTTAGTTTTTGGTTGCTGTTAATTAGATTAATGTTTTGCATCTTTAGTTTCAATAAAGAAGTCAAGGATAGCCTTTGCCATGCTTATTTTGCAAATATACATGTCGCTGTTTGAAAACAGAAAGTTTACCGCTGTTGCAAAAATTCCCCAGAAAAGTCAGAGAATGGTCTAACGTTGAATCTTTTTGCATATTGAGCTCTGATAAATTTACTACAGTGGGAATTTTGTTTCATAATTTTTGGAGTTAGGTAAGTATGATGACTCTTGCATTCTTTACAGACTGTACTGTTTTGGCAGATTGCTGTTATGTTTGCATTGTTTGCATATGTTTGCTTGCTTAATGATTCTATTTGAGGATAGAAGTATTAAATATACAGAGGCATTTAGTATGCAATGTTGAATAATAATTTTTGTGATTTGTTACAGTAGAAAATGATAAGGTTTAGCATTGGTTTATACTAACCTATCTCACGAGTTCTTGTTGAGTTTGTTGTGAATGAAGCTTTTGATAAAAAGAGAAACCATGATATGAGAGGAATTAAGGAGACACAAAAGTTCAATATTGGGGATGCCCAAGGCACCGCAAGATAATATTTCAAGAAGTATCAAGCATCTAAGCTTGGGGATGCCCCGGTAGGCATCCCACCTTTCTTCTTCAACAACCATCGGTTAGTGTCGGTTGAGCCTAAGTTTTTTGCTTCTTCACATGAGTTGTGCTATCCTTGCAATGTAGTTTTCTTTAGCTTTGCTTGCTGTTTGAATAAAGTATCAAGATCTGAAATTCTTAAACGAGAGGGAGTCTTCGCATAGTTGCATAATTATTTGACTACTCATTGATCTTCACTTATATCTTACGGAGTAGTTTTTGTTATTGCTCTAGTACTTCAATTATATCTTTTAGAGCACGGTGGTGGATTTGTTTTAAAGAAACTATTGATCTCTCATTCTTCACTTAGATTATTTTGAGAGTCATTAAAAGCATGGTAATTTGCTTAATATTAATATACTTGGTATTCAAGATATGTGAAACTTTCTTATGAGTGTGTTGAATACTAAGATAAGTTTGATGCTTGATAATTGTTTTGAGATATGGAGGTGATAATATCAAAGTCGTGCTAGTTGGGTGATTATGAATTCAAAGAATGCTTGTGTTGAAGTTTGCAAGTCCCGTATCATGCACGTATGGTTAAAGTTGTGTAACAAATTTGAAACATGAAGTATACCTGGCTTGTGCATCCTTATGAGTGGCGGTCGGGGACGAGCGATGGTCTTTTCCTACCAATCTATCCCCCTAGGAGCATGCGCGTAGTACTTGATTTTTGATGACTTCTAAATTTTTGCAATAAGTATATGAGCTCTTTTGACTAATGTTGAGTCCATGGATTATACGCACTCTCACCTTTCCGCCTTTGCTAGCCTCTTCGGTACCATGCATTGCCCTTTCTCACCTTGAGAGTTGGTGCAAACTTCGCCGGTGCATCCAAAACCCGTGATACGATACGCTCTATCACACATAAACCTCCTTATATCTTCCTCAAAACAGACACCATACCTACCTATCATGGCATTTCCATAGCCATTCCGAGATATATTGCCATGCAACTTCCATCATCATCATCATCATCATGACATACATCACTTTTGTCATATTGCCATTGCATGATCATGTAGTTGACATTGTATTTGTGGAAAAGCCACCATGCATTATTTTTCATACATGTCACTCTTGATTCATTGCACCATCCCGGTACACCGCCGGAGGCATTCATATAGAGTCATATCTTGTTCTAGTTTCGAGTTGTAATCCTTATGTTGTAATCAATAGAAGTGTGATGATCATGATTACTAGAGCATTGCCCAATAAAAAAAGAAAAAAAAGAAGAAAGGCCAAAAAAATAAAGGCCCAAAAAAAGAAGAAAAAAGAAAAAAAGAAAATAAATAAAAAGGGTAATGCTACTATCTCTTTTTCCACACTTGTGCTTCAAAGTAGCACCTTGTTCTTCATGTAGTGAGTCTCATATATTGTGCTTCAAAGTAGCACCTTGTTCTTCATGTAGTGAGTCTCATAAGTTGTCTTTTTATACTACTGGGAATTTTTCATTATAGAACTTGGCTTGTATATTCCTACGATGGGCTTCCTCAAATGCCCTAGGTCTTCATGAGCAAGCGAGTTGGATGCACACCCACTAGTTTTCTTTTGTTGAGCATTCATAGCTCTAGTGCATCCGTTGCATGGCAATCCCTACTCCTCATGTTGACATCAATCAATGGGCATCTCCATAGCCCATTGATTATCCTCGTCAATGTGAGACTTTCTCCTTTTTGTCTTCTCCACACAATCCCCCTCACCATATTCTATTCCACCCATAGTGCTATATCCATGGCTCTTGCTCATGTATTGCGTGAAGGTTGAAAAAGTTTGAGATTATTTGAGTATGAAACAATTGCTTGGCTTGTCATCGGGGGTATAGAAGTTGGGAACATCTTTGTGTGACAAAAATGAAGCATAGCCTAACTATATGATTTTGTAGGGATTAACTTTCTTTTGCCATGCTATTTTGAGAAGACATGATTGCTTTGATTAGTATGCTTGAAGTATTATTATTTTTATGTCAATATGAACTTTTGTCTTGACTGTTTCGGATCTGAATATTCATACCACAAGTAAGAAGAATTACATTGAAATTATGCCAAAGTATCACTCCGCATCAAAAATTCTTTTTTATCATTTACCTACTCGAGGACGAACATGAATTAAGCTTGGGGATGCTTGATACATCTCCAACGTATCTATAATTTTTGACTGCTCCATGCTACTTTATCTACTGTTTTAGGCAATATTGGGCTTTATTATCCACTTTTATATTATTTTTGGGACTAACCTATTAACCGGAGGCCCAGCCCAGATTTGCTGTTTTATGCCTATTTCAGTGTTTCGAGGAAATGGAATATCAGATGGAGTCAAAACGGAACGAAATCAACTGGAGAACTTATTTTTGGAAGGAAAGCAACCCAGGGAACTTGGAGTGCACGTCAGGGGAGATACGGGCTGCCCATGAGGATGGGGGGCGCGCCCACCCCCCCGAGCGTGCCCCCTGCCTCGTGGGGCCCCCGTAGCTCCTCCGACGTACCCCCTGCACCCATATATACTCTTGTACCCTAAAACTTCCAGAACAGAAGATAGATCGGGAGTTCCACCGCTGCAAGCCTCTGTAGCCACCAAAAACTTTTCGGGAGCCCTTCCCGGCACCCTGCTAGAGGGGGGATCCATCACCGGTGGCCATCTTCATCATCCCGGCGCTATCCATGACGAGGAGGGAGTAGTTCACCCTCGGGGCTGAGGGTATGTAATAGTAGCTATGTGTTTGATCTCTCTCTCTCTCGTGTTCCCTCTATGGCACGATCTTGATGTATCCCGAGCTTTGCTATTGTAGTTGGATCTTATGATGTTTCTCCCCCTCTACTCTCTTGTGATGAATTGAGTTTCCCCTTTGAAGTTATCTTATCGGATTGAGTCTTTTATGAGAACACTTGATGTATGTCTTGCCGTGTTTATCTGTGGTGACAATGGGATTTCACGTGCCACTTGATGTATGTTTTGGTGACCAACTTGCGGGTTCCGCCCATGAACCTATGCATAGGGGTTGGCACACGTTTTCTTGACTCTCCGATAGAAACTTTGGGGCACTCTTTGAAGTACTTTTATGTTGGTTGGATGAATCTGAGATTGTGTGATGCATATCGTATAATCATGCCCACAGATACTTGAGGTGACAATGGAGTGTCTAGGTGACATTAGGGTTTTGGTTGATTTGTGTCTTAAAGTGTTATTCTAGTACAAACTCTTTTATAGATTGATCCGAAAGAATAACTTTGAGGTGGTTTCGTACCCTACCATAATCTCTACGTTTGTTCTCCGCTATTAGTGGCTTCGGAGTGACTCTTTGTTGCATGTTGAGGGCTTGTTATATTATCTACTATGTTATTATTGTTGAGAGAACTTGCACTAGTGAAAGTATGAACCCTAGGCCTTGTTTCCTATCATTGCAATACCGTTTACGCTCACTTTTATCATTAGTTACCTTGCTGTTTTTATTATTTCAGATTACAAAAACCTATATTTACTATCTATTTTGCACTTGTATCACCATCTCTTCGCCGAACTAGTGCACCTATACAATTTACCATTGTATTGGGTGTGTTGGGGACACAAGAGACTTTTTGTTATTTGGTTGCAGGGTTGTTTGAGAGAGACCATCTTCATCCTACGCCTCCTACGGATTGATAAACCTTAGGTCATCCACTTGAGGGAAATTTGCTACTCTCCTACAAACCTGTGCACTTGCAGGCCCAACAACGTCTACAAGAAGAAGGTTGTGTAGTAGACATCAAGCTCTTTTCCAGCCAGAATTCCAGCTGCCGGCATTCCCTCTCTTCATGGTAAACCTTGTAAAATAAGAGAGAATAGCCTAAGTATTGAGATATAATGTGTAATAACAGCCCATAATGCAATAAATATTGATATAAAAGCATGATGCAAAATGGACGTATCAACTCCCCAAGCTTAGACCTCGCTTGTCCTCAAGCGGAAGCCGAAATCAAAAAATATGTCCACATGTTTAGAGATAGAGGTGTCGATAAAAATAAAATACGGACATGAGGGCATCATGATCATTCTTATAACAACAACATAAATAGATTTTATCATATGATTTCTTATGCTCAAGTAACAATCAATTCATAATGTCAAGTATGGTTCAGAAACTTCATTGAGAACTAACAAACTATAATCTCAGTCATTGAAGCAATTGCAATTTATCATAACATCAGAAAGAGTCAAGAATAGAGCTTTTCAGCAAGTCCACATACTCAACTATCATGTAGTCTTCCACAATTGCTAACACTCATGCTATACTTGTGGTTATGGAGTTTCAACTGGACACTGAGAAAGATATGGGCTTATTGTGTTGCCTCTCAATGTATTCACCTTTAGGTGATGTCAATAATAATAATTCATGCTAAATTACATCCAATTGGATATATATATATATATATATATATATATATATATATATATATTATGATCTTTCAAACACGAGGAGCTTGCCAAAGGATAAAATGAAAAAGGAAAAGGTGAAAATCACCTTGACTCAACCATAAAGTAAAAACATAAAGTAAAATATAGGCCCTTCACAGAGGAAAGCAGAAGTTGTCATGTGCGTTTAGGGTTGGATGCACAAAATCTTAATGCAAAAGAACGTCACTTTATATTGCCACTTGTATATGGACCTTCATTATGCAGTCTATCGCTTTTATTGCTTCCATAACAAGATCGTATAAAGCTTATTTTCTCCGCACTAATAAGTCATACATATTTAGAGAGCAATTTTTATTGCCTGCAACATGACAACTTACTTGAAGGATCTTACTCAATCCATAGGTAGGTATGGTGGACTCTTATGGCAAAACTGGGTTTAAGGATATTTGGAAGAACAAGTAGTATCTCTACTTGGTGCAAGGAATTTGGCTAACATGAGGGGGAAAAGCAAGCTCAACATCTTGGGAAGATCAATGACAATATACTTTAACTGTGATGTGAGAAAACATAAACCATTACGTTGGCTTCCTTGTCCAACATCAACTCTTTTAGCATGTCATAATTAATGAGTGCTTCACAATCATAAAAGGTGCCCAAGATAGTATATTTGTATGTGAAACCTCTCTTTCCTTATTACTTCCTATTAATTGCAATGATGACCAAAACTATGTTTGTCAACTCTCAACAACTTTTATGCCTCATACTTTTTATGTGTGAAGTCATTACTATCCATAAGATCAATATGAATTCTTTTATTCTTTTTATTCTTTCTACTTTCTCAAGATCATAGCAACATAGCAAAGCCCTTGACTCAACACTAATCTTTATTATAGATAGCTCACGGACTCGATTGCATAAGGAGATCATAAAGCAAAACTCAAAACTAATTGATACCAAAACTTCAATCTACTAGATCAATATACTACTAAAAGGATCGAACTAAATAAAACGGTAAAGATAGGAGTGTGATGGTGATACAATACCAGGGCACCTCCCCCAAGCTTGGCAGTTGCCAAGGGGAGTGCCCATACCCATGTGATTATGTCTCCTTCTTCATAGTTGGTGTTGTGTTCTTCTTGGCGATGATTCCCCTCAGGATACGATTCTCCTCCTCGAGCTTATTGACTTGTTGTTTGAGGTCCATAATTTCTTTGCGGAGCTTGCCTGTAACGGCTAAAGCACCCTTTACCCAAGGATGCTGCATAGCTTCTGGAGAACAAGTGACGCTCTTTTTCATATTTCCATAAGAAAGAAATTTAACATCGGGAGGGATGACCGTATTTGGGAGGACCGATCTATGTAATTCCGCCATCATGAATCCTGCTTGGAGGCGAGAAGTAACTACTTGATCTTCTTCCATGGCATCTATCCTTTTCAAGTCGGCCTCCATCTCATCCTCCGTTGATGGTCCAAAGTGATAAGCATCGCTATTTGCTCCTGGACCTAGTATCGGGTGAGACACCCGACTCTCCCGGACTGACTCTTGAAAAGACATCTTGCTCTTAATCTGCAACAGGAACAGCTCGAAACAAAAACAGAGGATATTTGCATGATACGTGGTCAAAGCCTTCGGGAGATTATATAATGAATTTTTACCAACCAAAATACATAACGTGCAAGAAAATGGAGTCCGGGAGGCACACGAGGTGGCCACGACAGGGGGGCGCGCCCAGGAAGGATGGGCGCGCCCTCCAGCCTCGTGGAGGCCTCGTGTCCTTCCCGGATTACTTCTTTCTTCCTAAAATTCTTAAATATTCCAAAACGGATAAAAATTGCCATTAGAATTGTTTTGGAGTCGATTTACTTACCGTACCACATACCTATTCCTTTTCGGAGTCTGGAACGTTCTGGAAAGTGTCCCTTATGTATTATTCCGGGGTTACAGTCTCAACAATATTAGTTTCAACATTGATAGGGTTACTTGAGATATAATGTTTAATTCTTTGACCGTTCACCACCCTCGGACTCGTGCCTTCGAAGTTGTTGATTTTTATGGCACCGGAACGATAGACCTCCTCGATAACGTAAGGACCTTCCCATTTAGAGAGAAGTTTTCCTGCAAAAAAATCTTAAACGAGAGTTGAATAATAACACATAATCACCTACGTTAAACTCACACTTTTGTATCCTTTTGTCATGCCAGCGTTTGACTTTTTCTTTGAATAGCTTGGCATTCTCATAAGCCTGGGTTCTTCATTCATCAAGTGAGCTAATATCAAATAACCTCTTCTCACCGGCAAGTTTGAAGTCATAGTTGAGCTCTTTAATAGCCCAATATGCTTTATGTTCAAGTTCTAGAGATAAGTGACATGCTTTTCCATAAACCATCTTATACGGAGACATACCCATAGGATTTTTGTATGCAGTTCTATAGGCCCATAATGCATCATCAAGTTTCTTGGACCAATTATTTCTAGAACTATTCACAGTCTTTTGCAAAATTAATTTGAGCTCTCTATTGCTCAAGTCTACTTGACCACTAGACCGCGGGTGATAAGGAGATGCGATTCTATGATTAACATCATACTTAGCAAGCATCTTACAGAAAGCACCATGAATAAAACGTGAACCACCATCAGTCATAAGATATCTAGGGACTCCAAACCTCGGAAAAATAACTTCTTTAAGCATCTTAATAGAGGTGTTATGATCAACACTACTAGTTGGAATAGCTTCTACCCACTTAGTAACGTAATCAACAGCAACTAAAATATGTGTGTAACCATTAGAGGCAGGAAAAGGTCCCTTATAATCAAAGCCCCAAACATCAAACGGTTCAATAACAAGAGAATAATTCATAGGCATTTCTTGACGTCTACTAATGTTACCAATTCTTTGACATTCATCACAAGATAAGACAAACTTACGAGCATC
The DNA here is from genome assembly GCF_002162155.2 of Triticum dicoccoides. Classification (NCBI taxonomy): domain Eukaryota; kingdom Viridiplantae; phylum Streptophyta; class Magnoliopsida; order Poales; family Poaceae; genus Triticum; species Triticum dicoccoides. The sequence continues at coordinate 119,906,685 of NC_041393.1, read as the reverse complement.
TTTGAAGAGAGTAGGCCAATAAAAACCAGATTGCAATACCTTATGTGCAGTTCTATCTCCAACGTGGTGTCCTCCATATGATTCAGAGTGACACTTGCGTAGGATCTGTTCCTGTTCATGCTCAGGTACCCAACGTCTAATAACACCATCTAGTCCTTCTTTATAAAGGTGTGGGTCATCCCAGAAGTAATGTCTTAAATCATAAAAGAACTTTTTCTTTTGCTGGTATGTGAAACTAGGTGGTATAAATTTAGCAACAATGTAATTAGCATAATCAGCATACCGAGGAGCAGTACGAGAAGCATTAACGACCGCTAATTGTTCATCAAGAAAGCTATCATCAATAGGCAGTGGGTCATCAAGAACATTCTCTAACCTAGACAAGTTGTCTACAACGGGGTTCTCAATTCCCTTTCTATCAATAATATGCAAATCAAATTCTTGGAGCAAGAGAACCCATCTAATAAGTCTAGGCTTAGCATCTTTCTTTTCCATAAGGTATTTAATAGCAGCATGATCAGTGTGAATAGTAACTTTGGAATCAACAATATAAGGTCTAAACTTATCACATGCAAACACAACTGCTAAGAATTCTTTTTCAGTAGTAGCATAATTTCTTTGGGCAGTATCAAGAGTTTTACTAGCGTACTGGATAACATTCAATTTCTTATCAACTCTTTGCCCTAGAACAACACCTACAACATAATTACTAGCATCACACATAATTTCAAAGGGTAAATTCCAATCAGGTGGCTGAACAATAGGTGCAGTGATCAAAGCTTTCTTAAGTATTTCAAATGCTTCTACACAATCATCATCAAAGACAAAAGGAATATCTTTTTGCAATAAATTATTCAGAGGCCTAGAGATTTTAGAAAAGTCCTTAATGAACCTCCTATAAAAACCGACATGACCAAGGAAACTTCTTATACCTCTTATGTCCCTGGGACATGGCATCTTTTCAATAGCATCAACTTTAGCTTTATCAACTTCAATACCTCTCTCAGAAATCTTATGCCCCAAGACAATGCCTTCATTAACCATAAATTGGCACTTTTCCCAATTCAGTATGAGACTAGTGTCTTCACATCTCTGCAAAACTCGATCAAGGTTGCTCAAGCAATCATCAAAAGAGGATCCATAAACGGAGAAATCATTCATGAATACCTCACAAATCTTTTCACAAAAGTCAGAGAATATAGCCATCATGCATCTTTGAAAGGTAGCAGGTGCATTACATAAACCAAAAGGCATACGTCTATAAGCAAAAGTAGCAGGGCAAGTAAAATTAGTTTTTGATTGATCCCCTGCTAACACAGGTATCTGAGAGAAACCAGAATAACCATCTAGAAAGCAGAAATGTGTGTGTTTGGATAGTCTTTCTAGCATTTGATCAATAAAAGGTAAAGGGTAATGATCTTTCTTAGTAGCTTTATTTAATTTACGGAAATCAATTACCATCCTATAACCTGTAATAATTCTTTGCGGGATCAATTCATCTCTATCATTAGGAACGGCAGTAATACCTCCCTTTTTAGGAACACAATGGACAAGGCTTACCCAATCACTATCAGCAACGGGATAAATTATACCTGCCTCAAGGAGCTTTAGTATCTCCTTTCTTACCACTTCTTTCATCTTAGGATTCAATCGTCATTGAGGATCTCTAACTGGTTTGGCACCTTCCTCCAATTTAATTTTGTGTTGGCATAACGTGCGACTAATGCCCTTGAGATCATCCAGAGTATATCCGATAGCAGCATGGTGCTTCTTCAGAGTTTTCGATAATCTTTCTTCTTCTTGCTCTAAAAGGTTAGCACTAATAATAACATGATATATTCCTTTCATCAAGATAAGCATACTTAAGATTATTAGGTAATGTTTGAGTTCAAACACGGGATCACCCTTGGGTGGAGGGGGATCCCCAATAATTTCAACGGGTAGGTTGTATTTCAGAATAGGTTCCTGTTGAAGGAACACTTTATCTATTTCCCTTCTTTCATTCATAAACATATCATTTTCATGGTCTAGCAAATATTGTTCTAACGGATCAGTAGGAGGCACTGAAATAGAAGCAAGACCAATAATCTCATCCTTACTAGGTGATTCTCTATCACGAGGCTATCTATGAAACTTAGCAAAATTAAACTCATGAGACACATCCTCTAAGCCAATTTTAACAATATCCTTTTCACAATCAATCCTAGCATTAACAGTATTCAAGAAGGGTCTACCAAAAATAATGGGACAAAAATCATCTTGTGGGGAACTAAGAACAAGAAAATCAGTATGATATTTAACCTTCCCACACAAGACTTCAACATCTCTAACAATCCCAATTGGTGAAATAGTATCTCTATTGGCAAGCTTGATAGTAACACCGATACCTTCCAATTCAGCGGGTGCAATATCATGCATAATTTCTTTATATAAGTCATAGGGTATTGCACTAGCACTAGCACCCATATCACATAAGCCATGATAACAATGATCTCCTATTTTAACAGAAATAACAGGCATGCCTACAACAGGTCTATGTATCTTAGCATCTGGTCTAGCAATATTAGCAGTCTCACCACAGAAATAAATAACATGCCCATCTAAATCATCATCCAAGAGATCTTTAACCATAGCAATACTAGGTTCAACTTTGATTTGCTCAGGAGGTGTATAAGTCCTAGTATTACTCTTACGAACAACAGTCGAAGTCTTATCATGATCCTTTATCCTAACAGGAAAAGGAGGTTTCTCAACATAAGTAGTAGGAACAATATGATCACTATAAGTGACAGTCTTTTCTTCAACTGTAATAGGTGCAACTACTTTTACTTCAATGGGAGGATTATATTTAAACCACTTCTCCTTAGGGAGATTAACGTGAGTAGCAAAAGATTCATAGAAAGAAGCTACTATCTCAGAGTCAAATCCATATTTAGCACTAAATCCACGAAAAGCATCGGTATCCATAAAAGATTTAACACAATCAAACTTAGGTGTTATACCTGACTCCTTACCATCGTCGGAACCCCAATCTTCAGAGTTGCATTTAATTCTTTCCAATAAGTCCCACTTGAATTCAATAGTCTTCAACATATAAGAACCAGCACAAGAAGTATCGAGCATGTTGCGATCATTGGGAGAAAGCCGAGCATAAATTTTTTGAATAATCATTTCTCTAGAGAGCTCATGATTGGGGCATGAATATAACATTGACTTAAGCCTCCCCAAAGCTTGAGCGATGCTTTCTCCTTCATGAGGCCAAAAATTATATATGTAATTACGATCATGATGAACAAGATGCATAGGATAGAACTTCTAGTGAAATTCCAACTTCAATCGTTTATAATTCCAAGATCCCGTATCATCACATAGCCTATACCATGTCAATGCATCTCCCTTCAAAGATAAAGGGAAGACCTTACTTTTAACAACATCATCGGGAATACCTAAAGCTTAAATAATCCACAAACTTCATCCACAAAGATAAGGTGTAAATCGGGATGCAATGTTCCATCTCCTGCAAAGGGATTAGCTAGCAGTTTCTCTATCATACCCGAAGGAATCTCAAAGTAAATATTTTCAGTAGGTTTAGTAGATTGAGGAGCAACTCTTTACTCTTCTGGTCGGGGTGAAGATACCCCAAACAAGCCCCTCAAAGGATTAGTTTCCATAGTAACAAGTGACAGAAAATTTCAGCACACTATATAAATGTTTCCTTACCAAGTTCCACTCACCAAAAGCGCTACACTCCTCGGCAACAGCGCCAGAAAAGAGTCTTGATGACCCAAAAGTGTAGGGGATCTATCATAGTCCTTTCGATAAGTAAGAGTGTCGAACCCAACAAGGAGCAGAAGGAAATGACAAGCGGTTTTCAGTAAGATTTTCTCTGCAAGCACTGAAATTGTAGGTAACAGATAGTTTTGTGACAAGATAAATTGTAACGAGTAACAAGCAATGAAAGTAAATAAAGTGCAGCAAGGTGGCCCAATCCTTTTTGTAGCAAATGATAAGCCTGGACAATTTCTTATAATGAGAAAAGAGCTCCCGAGGACACATGGGAATTATCGTGAAGCTAGTTTTCATCACGCTCATATGATTCGCGTTCGGTACTTTGATAATTTGATATGTGGGTGGACCGGTGCTTGGGTACTGCCCTTACTTGGACAAGCATCCCACTTATGATTAACCCCTATTGCAAGCATTCGCAACTACAAAAGAAGTATTAAGGTAAACCTAACCACAACATTAGACATATGGATCCAAATCAGCCCCTTATGAAGCAACACATAAACTAGTGTTTAAGCTTCTGTCACTCTAGCAACCCATCATCTACTTATTACTTCCCAATGCCTTCCTCTAGGCCCAAATAATGGTGAAGTGTCATGTAGTCGACGTTCACATAACACCACTAGAGGAAAGACAACATACATCTCATCAAAATATCAAACAAATACCAAATTCACATGACTACTAATAGCAAGACTTCACCCATGTCCTCAGGAACAAACATAACTACTCACAAAGAATATTCATGTTCATAATCAGAGGAGTAAAAATATACATTAAGGATCTGAACATATGATCTTCCACCAAGTAAACCAGGTAGCATCAACTACAAGGAGTAATCAACACTACTAGCAACCCACATGTACCAATTTGTGGTTTTGATACAAGGTTGGATACAAGAGATGAACTAGGGTTTGAGAGGAGATGGTGCTGGTGAAGATGTTGATGGAGATTGACTCCCTTCTGATGAGAGGATCATTGGTGATGACGATGGGGATGATTTCCCCCTTCCGGAGGGAAGTTTCCCCGGCAGAACAGCTCCGCCGGAGCCCTAGATTGGTTCCGCCAAGGTTCCGCCTCGTGGCTGCGGAGATTCGTCCCGTAAGCTTTCTTATGTTTTTTTCCAGGGTAAAAGCCTTCATATAGCAGAACATGGGCACCGGAGGGCCACCAGGGGGCCCAGGAGACAGGGGGCGCACCCAGTAGGCGTGGGCGCCCCCCCTCCTGGCCAGGGTGTAGGCCCCCTCTGGTGTTTCTTTTTCCCAATAATTCTTATTAATTCCAAAAATGACTTCCGTGGAGTTTCAGGATTTTTGAAGCTGTGCAGAATAGGTTTCCAATATTTGGTCCTTTTCCAGCCAGAATTCCAGCTGCCGGCATTCCCCCTCTTCATGGTAAACCTTGTAAAATAAGAGAGAATAGCCATAAGTATGGAGATATAATGTGTAATAACAGCCCATAATGCAATAAATATTGATATAAAAGCATGATGCAAAATGGACGTATCAGGTTCATACTTTCACTAGTGCAAGTTCTCTCAACAATAAAACATAACTGGATCATATAACTATCCCTCAACATGTAACAAAGAGTCACTCCAAAGTCACTAATAGCGGAGAACAAACGAAGTGATTATGGTAGGGTACGAAACCACCTCAAAGTTATCCTTTCTGATCGATCTATTCAAGAGTCCGTAGTATAATAACACGAAGCTATTCTTTCCGTTTGATCTATCATAGTGTTCGTACTAGAATAACACCTTAAGACACAAATAAACCAAAACCCTAATGTCACCTAGATACTCCAACATCACCTCAAGTATCCGTGGGCATGATTATACGATATGAATCACACAATCTCAGATTCATCTATTCAACTAACACAAAGTACTTCAAAGAGTGCCCCAAAGTTTCTACCGAAGAGTCAAGACGAAAACGTGTTCCAACCCCTATGCATAAGTTCATTAAACCCGCAAGTTGATCACCAAAACGTACATCAAGTAGATCACGTGAATATCCCATTGTCACCACAGATAAGCACGACAAGACATACATCAAGTGTTCTCAAATCCTTAAAGACTCAATCCGACAAGACAACTTCAAGGGGAAAACTCAATTCATCACAATAGAGTAGAGGGGGATAAACATCATAAGATCCAACTATAATAGCAAAGCTCGCGGTACATCAAAGTCGTGCCAAATCAAGAACACGAGAGAGAGAGAGAGATCAAACACATAGCTACTGGTACATACCCTCAGCCTCGAGGGTGAACTACTCCCTCCTCGTCATGGAGAGCGTCGGGATGATGAAGATGGCCACCGGTGATGGATTCCCCCTCTGGCAGGGTGCCGGAACGGGCTCCTGAGAGGTTTTTGGTGGCTACAGAGGCTTGCGGCGGCGGAACTCCCGATCTATGGTGTTCCTAGATGTTTTCGGGGTATATGGATATATATGGGTGAAAGAAGTTGGTCAGGGGAGCCACGAGGGGCCCACGAGGGTGGGGGTGCACCCAGGAGGGTAGGGCACGCCTCCCTGCCTGATGGCTTCCTCAAAGCTTCCCTGACATGTACTCCAAGTCTCCTGGATTTCTTCCGTTCCAAAAATAACTCTCTCAAAGGTTTCATTCCGTTTGGTCTGTGTTTGATATTCCTTTTCTTCGAAACACTGAAATAGGCAAAAAAACAACAATTTGGGTTGGGCCTCCGGTTAATAGGTTAGTCCCAAAAATAATATAAAAGTGCTTAGTAAAGCCCGTAAACATCCAAAACAGATAATATAATAGCATGAATACTTCATAAATTATAAATACGTTGGAGACGTATCAGTGGCTTAGGCTCGACAACCAGACCCGCCTCGTATGGATGCCCGCCTCAACGGTTTTCAACACCATCTCGTCATTACTCGAACCAGGTGGACAACATGTTAGCAGCAGCAACCCGGCTGGCAGCAATTCCTATTGAGGAAGAGTCATCGGCGGGTGTGGAGACCCGTAAATCAGTTGAGCTCCTTCGGATAGCTGTGGCGCAGCAGGCGGCTTATTCCTACAGTCGTGATCGTATTCACTCAACCCCTCATCAGAGTCGCAGTTATAGCAGGCGCATTGAGTCACCTGCAGTATCCAGCAGTGAGCAACACCATAATCGGCCTCGTAATGATGACCCGCCCCATGGACATGAACCCGCCCCGTGATGATAATAATGCTCAGGACCTTGTGGATCAATCTAGAAAACGTCGTGAGGTGGAATTGGCGGCTCAATTGGGGGCTCATCAGCAGTTTCCAGTAAACCCTTCGATGTTTGTTGAGGCTGGAACAACTTCCAGGACAGTTGGTGTGTCGTTTCTAGTACCGCCTCTACACAATGAACGTTTACCCAAGGATTTTAAGGGCCCTCGTAAGGTGCCTAATTATACAGCTGATCTTTGGCCTGAGGCTTGGACTAAGAGTATGAACTAGCCATGGAGAGGCTAGATGTTAATGATGCTGTATGTGCCAAGTACTTCATGATGTTAGATGGACCGGCTCGAACCTGGTTGAAAGTTTTACCTGCCAATTCCATCAATTCATGGGGAGAGTTGAAAGCACAGTTCATTTAGAACTTTAAGGGAACATGTAAGCAACCTTTGAAGATTATTGATCTGGATAACTATGTACAATAGGAGGATGAGTCAGCCCACCATTGGGTCCGCCGGGTTTATGCTATTATCCATTCATCCGATAGCATTGCAGCGGGCTCAACTGTCTTGGTCTTGGAGAAAAATTGTCACTTTACCCCCCTTAAGAAGAAGCTTTGGCGGCTTAAGCATCACTGTAATGACATGGGAGAGCTCATGGAAGCTCTCATCAAGTATGCCAACTCTGATACCACCAGATCCTGGGTACGATGATGAAAAATCCAACAAGGGAAAGAAGAGTGGTAATGGTAAGGGTCAGCAGCAGAACGTGATAGGGCATAATGGTCACAACCAGGGTAATGGTGGTAAACGCAGATAACCCGATGGCGGGTCAGATCTTGTAGCTAACACCAACACTGGATATAAAGGCCAGCACCATAATGGCAATGGTAAGCAGGCTTTTGGAGGGCCAAAATTTAATATTGAGGCGATAGTGAACGAACCTTACCCAAAACACAACTTGCCCAATAAACTAGCAGCTCATGCTTGGAAGGACTATTTCATCATGGGAGTACAGGAATTCCAGTTTCATTCAAAATCACGGCAACAATAATGGCCCGCCTGGCTGGTCAAGATCTGTCTCACAGGGGCCCGGCTTTGGTGGTGGTGGCTCAAATTCTGGATATCAAGGACAGGGCAATCAGGGTGGTTACAACCAGCAGTCTGGTCAGGGTAACCAGCATCATTAGTCGGGGTATCAGAGTAACCCAAAGCAGCTCAATGGGGGTCAATATCATGTTTTCACAACCAGTCTCTGCAAGCGGGATCAGAAGGTTCATAAACGTGCGATCAATGCTGTTGAGCCGGTGGTACCCCAATACTTGCGGTGGTCAGAGCATCCAATAACATAGATTCAGGCGGATCACCCGCCCCGGGTTGATAATCTGGGTCAACTAGCATTGGTGGTAGCCCCTCAGGTTGGGGGTTATAAATTCACTAAGGTGCTCATGGATGGTGGCAGCAGTATTAACATCCTATATTATGACACATTTCAGCGGATGAATTTAACTGACAAGGATCTCAAACCATCTTCAACAATGTTTGATGGTGTAGTGCCTGGTAAGTCGGCATATCCCGTGGGAAAAATATCTTTAGAAGTGGTCTTTGGTGACGAGCATGACTACATGGTAGAGATATTATGGTTTGATGTGGTTAAAATCAAGAGTCCTTATCATGCCTTGTTTGGGCGTCCGGCTTATGCCAAGTTTATGGCTTGGCCTTGTTATGTTTATTTACAACTTAAGATGCCAGGGCGTAAGGGTACTTTCATAGTCCATGGTGATCGGAAAATTGCTCTGGAATGTGAACAAGGTGATGCTACTTATGTTGAGCCGACTTGCGCGACAGAAGAGCTTAAGTTTGATAAGGATAATGTTGACCCGGCAGATATGACCCCTTTGAAGAAGCCCACCACTAGGCAAGACCCTTGTGGAAGTTTAAGTTGGCTGATGATACTAAGCAAGTTGACTTTGTCCCTGGCGACTCATCTCAGCAGTTTACAGTGGGGGCTAATATGGACCCCAAATAGGAAAGCACACTCATCGAGTTCATCTATGAGAATCGGGACATCTTTGCATGGAAACCTTATGATATGTCGGGTGTACCGAGAGAATTCGCTGAGCACACTCTTAATGTGGATCCTAAATTTAAGCCGGTCAAGCAATTTCTTTGTCGCTTCAATGAAGAACGATGTAAGGCCATTGGTGAAGAGGTGGCCCAACTCTTGGCAGGTGGGTTTATCGTGGAGGTCTTTCATCCAGAGTGGTTGGCTAACCCGGTGCTGGTGCTTAATAAGAAGGGCACTTGGCGTATGTGTGTTGACTACACAGATCTTAACAAAGCTTGCCCAGCTGATCCATTTGCCCTTCCCCATATTGACCAGATTATTGATGCCACGACGGGTTGTGAGAGTTTATGTTTCCTGGATGCTTATTCTGGTTATCATCAGATCAAGATGGCAGTTAATGACCAAGAGAAGACATCTTTTATCACCCCTTTTGGAGCTTTTTGCTATGTTTCTATGCCTTTTGGGCTTAAGAGTGCCTAGGCGACTTATCAACGTTGTGTTTAGAATTGCTTTCACAATCAAATTGGGCGTAATGTGCATGCTTATGTGGATGATATCATGGTCAAATATAGGAAAAAGGAGACGCTCTTGGATGATCTAAGGGAGACTTTTGATAATCTCCGGGTCTATAAGATGATGCTTAACCTGGCCAAATGTTTCTTTCACAGTGACTTAGCAACGCGACTTATCAGTGTTGTGTTCAGAATTGCTTTCACAGTCAAATTGGGCGTAATGTGCATGCTTATGTGGATGATATCGTGGTCAAATCCAAGAAAAAGGAGACACTCTTGGATGATCTAAGGGAGACTTTTGATAATCTCCGGGTCTATAAGATGATGCTTAACCTGGCCAAATGTTTTTTGGTGTACCTGCATGCAAGCTCTTAGGTTTTCTGGTTTCAGAGAGGGGCATTAAAGCTAACCCAGAGAAGATTAAAGTTATTACTTCATTGGGTAAGCCGACGTGTGTCAATGACGTTCAGCACCTGGCGGGTTGTATTACGGCCTTAAGCTGGTTCATAAGCCGTTTGTGAGAGAAGGCAGTTCCTTTATATCAGATGATGAAGAGGACATATCACTTTGTTTGGAGCGATGCTACCGATAAGGCGTTTGAGGCACTGAAAAAACAATTAGCTCAGCCGTCCATCCTCGCGGCTCCCATTGAGAAAGAACCATTGCTCTTGTATGTGGCGGCTAACAGTAAGGCTGTCAGTGTAGCAACTGTAGTGGAGTGCAAGGAGGCGGGTAAGGAGTACCCATTCCAGAGGCCGGCTTATTATGTCAGTGAGGTATTGATTGAGTCTAAGCAACGATATCCACACTGGCAGAAACTGGTATATGGGGTGTTCATGGCGATTCGCAAGCTCAAGCATTACTTTCTTGGTCATCTAATTAGTGTGGTCAGTTCTGCTACTTTGGGGGACATTATTCAAAACAGGGATGCCATAGGTCGAGTTGCTAAGTGGGCAATAGAACTTGGACCTCGTGGTTTGAAATATGTGCCAAGAACAGCTATCAAGTCTCAGGCTCTGGTGGATTTCATCAATGACTGGAAAAAATTACAGATGCCAGAGGAGAAGCCTGATAGCACATATTGGACGATTCATTTTGATGGGTCCAGGCAGCTGGAGGGCTCGGGGGCTGGAGTTATTTTGACTTCCCCACGAGGTGACAAATTTTGTTGTGTTTTAAGGCTAATGTTTCCTTGCACTAATAATGCAGCCGAATATGAGGCTTTACACCGTGGTCTTCGTATGTCCAAAGAGATGAACTTGAGCCGGGTCAGATGTCTAGGCCACTTAGACTTGGTGGCTCAGCAAGTTTCACGCAAGTGGGATTCTAAAGACCCGCTCATGGCAGCTTATCGCAGGGCAGTTGATGCTATTGCTGGTCACTTCAAGGGTTATCAGGTGGATAATCTTGATCGACGGAAAAATGAGGTAGCTGATGCTGTAAGCCGACTTGGGTCTCAACGTAAGCCGGTGCCTCCTAATGTGTTATTTGATGTTTTGCACAATCCTTCGGTTAAATTGCCGTCTGAGGAGGATCTTCCTATCCCTGACCCGGAGGTGCAGCTGGTGGTAGCTCTCCGTGCTACTCCTGATTGGACACTTCCCTACTTGGCTTATATGACCCGGGGCGAGTTCCAGAGGACGAAACTTTTGGCAAGACAGATAACCCGACGGTCTAAGTCTACAACTATTGTCAATGGCGAGTTACATCATTGCGGTGTGGTAGGGGTGTTTCAACGTTGTGCTTCTCCTGAGGAGGGTCGTGAGATCTTATGAGAAATTCATGAAGGTGATTGTGGTCATCATGTCGGATCTAAGTCGTTGGTGGCTAAAGCCTTTCATCACGGGTTTTACTGGTTGACGGCTCATGCTGATGCAGATGACATTATTAGCAAATGTGATGGATGTCAGAAGTTTGCAAGGCGGGCTCATGTGCTGGCTCAAGAATTACGGATGATTCCAATAACTTGGCCGTTTGCTGTCTGGGGGCTTGACATGGTTGGTACTTTCAAGAGTTCTAAGGATAAGAAAACCCACCGCTTGGTGGCGGTTGACAAGTTTACCAAGTGGGTTGAAGCAGAGCCAGTCAGCAAGTGTGATGCGGTGACCACAGTCCAGTTTATTAAAAAGCTAATCTTTCGTTTTGGTTACCCTCACAGTATCATCACTGATAATGGCACTAATTTGTCTAAGGGTGCTATGAAGGAGTGCTGTCAACGAGAGCATATTCGTCTTGATTTTTCTTCTGTGGCTCATCCGCAGTCTAATGGTAAGCTGAGAGGGCTAACCAAGAAGTTTTGAGAGGAATCAAGTGCCAACTTATGGTTCCTTTGAAGCGAACGTTGGGTTGTTGGGTTGAGGAGTTACCTTCAGTACTCTGGAGTATCAATACCACCCCCAACAGGTCAACAAGCTATACACCTTTCTTCATGGTCTATGGTGCAGAGGCGGTTCTTCCAAGTGATATCCGTCATGACTCGCCTCGCGTGGCGGCTTATGTTGAAGCAGACAATGAGATAGCATGCCAAAACACACTCGATGCTTTGGATGAGGAGCGTCACCTTGTGGCGGCTCGATCAACAATATATCAACAAGACTTGCGTCGCTATCATAGCCGCAGAGTTAAAACTCGAGCATTTCAAGAAGGTGACTTGGTACTCCGGCTGATTCAAGATCAGACTGATATGCATAAGTTATCATCTCCTTGGGAAGGGCCTCTTGTGGTCAGCAAAAACCTGAATAACGGTTCTTATTACCTCATTGATATACGAGAACACAAGGATTCATGCAAGTTAGAGGAGGAGACCCGCCGACCCTAGAATATTGCTCATCTTGGGCCTTATTACACCTGAGCCAACAACTGTCGTCTTTGTACATACATTTGTTAGTGTATATATATTTTATGATCAATATAATAAAGCAAGCATCCTTGAAAAAATTCAGGGCCTCTGTCATTTCACTTTTGTGTATCTGAGTCTTTATTATTTGGTCATACGGTCACTTGAGGGCTCCCAACCCACCGGGTTTAGCTTTCATACCCTCTTGACCAGGCGTGGACGCCAAATTATGAGTTATCCTGCCTGTTTGCAACTTGCTACTCCATCGGGTGACTCGCCAAACTCTTAATAGTCAATCTTTTTAAGACCCTGAACTCGTTAAGGTTAAAATGACAGCTTGTGTCACGTGAGAGCCGACTTATAGTGAGCTAGGATTAACTCAACGGATGTGCGGCCTTCAAAAGCACATGGCCCTATGAGCCAACTTGTTTGGTCGTGCTTTGGTAAGCCGGTTTTCGAAATTTTTTCTCTTGAGTCCTTTGGATTTATTTCTCCTAATGATTTTTAAAATTTTGACAATCTGGGTCGTAAAGCTCCAATTGTATGACTCATGTTTGAGTATTTTTGGGTTTGGTAACCAGTCATGGCTTTGGAATTTAAGTCGCCAACATGATAGATTTGAACAGCTATCGCTGTGGGCCTATAAATTTTAGGGTTGTCACCCGTCCTCGCCGGTTTGTTTTTTATGGTGTAGACTAAAATTTCCTTCAAGAAAAATTGATCTAGTCGGCCTAACTAAACCAAAGATTCGAATAAGAAATACGAGGCTATAAGTAATCATGCATATAAGAGACCAAAAGACTCAAATAACTTTCATGGATAAAACATAGATTTACTCATAAACTCAAAGTTCATCGGATCCCAACAAACACACCGCAAAAAGAGTTACATCAAATAGATCTCCAAGAGACCATTGTATTGAGAATCAAAAGAGAGAGAGGAAGCCATCTAGCTACTAACTATGGACCCGTAGGTCTACCATGAACTACTAACGCATCATCGGAGAGGCACCAATGAGGATGATGAACCCCTCCGTGATGGTGTCTAGATTGGATCTGTGGTTTCTAGAACTTGCGGCGGCTGGAATTGTTTTTCGTCGACTCCCCTAGGATTTCTAGAATATTGGGGTATTTATAGAGCATAGAGGCGATGCGGGAGGCCACCAAGGTGGGCACAACCCACCAGGGCGCGCCTGGGTAGTTCTTTGGCCCATCTAGTGTCTTCTGGTCCAGAAAAAATCACCAAAATGTTTTGCTGTGTTTGGACTCCGTTTGGTATTGATTTCCAGCGAAGTAAAAAACAAGCAAAAAACAACAATTGACATTGGGCACTGTGTCACTAGGTTAGTCCCAAAAAATGATATAAAGTTTCTATAAAATGATTGTAAACCATCCAAGAATGATAATATAACAACATGGAACAATAAAAAATTATAGATATGTTGGAGACGTATCAGCATCCCCAAGCTTAATTCCTGCTCGTCCTCGAGTTGGTAAATGACAAAAACAGAATTTTTTAATGTGGAATGTTGCCTAACATGTTCATCACATAATAATTTTTTGTACCATGGACATTTGGACTTTTATATGATTCAAAGCAATAGTCTAGTTTTGACATGAAGATTTCAACACTCAAGCATATCAATAAGCAACTATGTATTTTCAAAATAACAATGCTTAAGCAAGTTATCCCTAGCCCATTATGCTCACTCATTGATCCATTCATGAAACACACTCGCATATTAGCTACACCCAATATGCACAAGTGAAGGCTAGCAAAAGATTGGGAAGCATCCAACCAAGAAACGAAAAATCTCTTAAGCAAGCATTAAGCATAACTAACACCGATAATGCACCACAAGTAGGATGTAACTTCATTGCATAACTATTGACTTGCGTGCTTGCATAGAGAATCACAAACCTTAACACCAATATTCTTACTAAAACATAATTACTCATTAACATGACTCACATATCACTATCAACATATCACAAAACTATTACAAAGAATCAAGTTTATTTTGTCCAATGATCTTCATGAAAGTTTTTATTATATCCCCCATGAATATCTATCACTTTGGGAGTAATTTCATATGTTGCTATTGATAGCTCAAACAAATCTAAGTGAAGAACATGAGCATGGAAAATTTATTCTCTCAAAATAATTTAAGTGAAGCAAGAGAGAATTTCTTTAAAAAAATTACCAACTCTCAAATAAATCCAAGTGAAGCATGAGAGCATTTCTTCGAATATACTAAAGCACACCATGCTAAAAAAGATATAAGTGAAGCACTAGAGCAATTCCATAGCTCATAAAGATTTAAGTGAAGCATAGAGAGCAATTCTAACAAGTCATAGCATAATTTTGGCTCCCTCAATAGGTGTGTACAGCAAGGATAGATGATACAAAATATAAATAAAAACAAGCAAAGACTCATATCATACAAGACGCTCCAAGCAAAACTCATGATATGTAACGAATAAAAATATAGCTCCAAGTAAAATACCGATGGTCGCTAGAAGAAAGAGGGGATGCCACTCGGGCATCCCCAAGCTTAGTTGCTTGCTTCTCTTTTAGATAATAGCTAGGGATGCCATGGGGCATCCCCAAGCTTAGGCTCTTCCTACTCCTTATTCCTTCATCCATCGTGATCTCACCCAAAACTTGAAAACTTCAATCACACAAAACTCAACAAAAGCTTCGTGAGATCTGTTAGTATAACAAAGCAAATCAATACTCTAAGTACTTTTGCAAACCAATTCATATTTTATTCTTGCACTAGCACACATGCCTCTGCGTTGCAACAGAAGAAAAATTGCTATGTACTTGAATTTAGGGAACATTGGATGTGCAAGCACGACATATCAACTCATTAAGTAGTTTTAACTGACACACTCAATTAACCTAAGGGCACCCCCACTATATTTGAACTTATAATCATATATATGTATTAACCCTAAATCTGGGTTGTGAATGTGCAGTCGATGAACATACAACACGGCCAAGTTAGACATGATCGAATTGCAATTTTATATTAAGTTATATCATAATCCCATAGTCTCATAACATACTCTATCTCATGTTCACGGACAATCCCGCGTACAAAGCATCCAAAACATTGGGACTTAATTTCTTCTTTTTGAGAAATGTGAGTTAAATCCTTCCTGCTCCCCCCGCAAAAAAAATGTTCCCGCTCATCTGTAACAAAACAATTGTGTGTTCGTTTCTCCAGGGATAATCGATATCCACTCATCACTCTCTATCAATTCATGGAGCGGTTTATTGATTTTTCACACAACTTGCAAACGTATATAAACTGATGAAATTTAGTGTAAGAAAATGAGAATCTAATATTTAATTTGATAAGTAAATAAACCCTCTCATATGAATTTAAAGCGCTCGAGGGCCAAAACTCTACGGCCAAGAGACAACCTCGCGTGAAGATTAAATGCATCTAACTGTACCAGTGACCGCGTGAAGAAGCAGTTTCCACATAAATATTACATTTTGGCTGCCACATGGGATAATTGGGCCCGCATACAATGCACCAATTGGAGGAAAGAAAATCCATAGCATGCATTGGCTGGTGCTCTATAACAATCTGCTAGAGAAAATAAATCAAGCATTTTTATCGAACGACCCAAAAATAACGGACGTACTCATTGCACTTGGCTTAATAATGATGGATGAAGGTAATATAGAGAAGTACAAGCTAGCCCAATTTACTCACTCAAGGTTTCTTTTTCTTTTTTGAACAAATGTTCAGAATCTTAAAAAATGTTTAAATTTTCAAATTTAGTTCATTTTTCAAAAAAAAAATCCTGTTTTCAAATTTGTCCAGAAATACAAAAATTGTTTAGTATTTGAAAATTTGTTCACTTCTTTTCAAAAAATGTTTGCAAACTTAAAAAACTTTAAATTTGTCGCTGCTATTTTTAGAGAAAAACGAAGAACTACAGTGGCTAGGGTCATGTGATTGGTTCCACTCACCCACAATTTTTTGTTAGCCTTTTTTATGTTTTGCTTTGCCACTGACACTCTTTTCTTTAAAGGCTGCACTGCAAGCCTTCCATTATAGTTAGCCTAGTCGAGTGGCTAGGTACGCGGAGGTAGCAGCAACCGGTCGCTGGTTCGAGTCCCACCTGGGCACTTTTTTTGTTGTTTTTTCACGGAACAAAAAGCAAACTCGCTCGAGAGGATTGTGACCGATGAAAAATATTAATCCCATGACGGACGAAAAAACATCTAGGTCCCACCACAAACCAAAAAAAGTGGAGAAACAATCCTCCCTTTAATATTAGGTAAAGATTATATCTACTATATTACAACTTTACTATAGCTTATACCCTCCAATACAAACCACAGATTCATCGAAATAAGCACACAAACGCAAAGAAAACAGAATCTGTCAAAAATAGAACAGTCTGTAGTAATTTGAATACTTCGTATACTTATGTAACTCCAAAAATTCTGAAAAATTAGGACAATGTGAGCAGTTTGTATATAAATCTTGTGTTAAAAATTCAGAGCAAAAGCATGTTTCTGTGATTTATGATAATTATTTTACTGGGCGCAAAACTTTCTATTTTTCAAAAAGATCAAAACAACTATCACCCAACATGATCCCAAAGGCTTTGCTTGGCACAAACACTAAGTCAAACACAAAAACCACAACTATAACAGAGGCATAATTGTGCAAATACTTAAGAACATAAAGAAAAAGACAACAATAAATTTTATTCATTGGGTTGCCTCCCAACAAGTGATATCGTTTTATGCCCCTAGCTAGGCATACTGCAAAGGTCTAAGTGTTGTCATCTTTATTTTCCAACTCTTCAATCAAACACTTAGAATTCTTCAAGGATTTAGCATATAGATTTTCAACAACAATACTTCTAGGAACAAGTTTGAGAAATTCATTCTTGTAGGTAGAGTCTCTTATCACTTCAATAAAATTGGGGTGAATACTAATCTTCTTAAGGTCTCCTTTATCATTACTACTATAAGTTGCACCCTTATTCTTGGTAACCTGAGTAATTTTGCTAATTTTTATGGGAGTTTTTTCAGTTGTTTTAGCGGAAGCGAAAGCCGTGCTTAGATTACTAAAGATTTCTTCCAATTTATCAATCTAAGATGGGCTTTCTTCAATTCTTTCATGAATTATGGTCCCCTTTTATTTTAACAACTTAAGAACTTCTCCCGCTTTTGACCCAATTTTAATAGCAAAATTATGCATCTTTTTATCCAAGTTCTCAATGTGTTCTTCGTAAGCATTTTATTTTCAATAGCATCTAGCCTTTCCATAACATGCTCGAGAGTGAAAGTTGTTTCATTAACCATAAGAGGTGGTGATCCCACTAAATTTCCCATAGCATTAAAAGCATCAAGAGAGGGACACATCAAGAAATTTCCACCGGTAATCGTATCAAGGACGACTCTATACCAAGTGGTTTTTTTCTCGGATATGCACAAGCATGCGTATCATTCATTAAAGAAGGAGGGGGATAGACTCCCCAAAGTCATATTTACATGGTGTATTTACATGCCGGATTTTCCTACACTACCAATTCAAAGCTCTCTACCTCCTAGGTCTCACCCTCCCACCTTGCTACCTCTACTTTGACCTCTAGTCCATCCTCGCCACCCTTGAGCAGCCCTGCCTTTTCCCATAGTCGGGCCTCCTCCATAATCCGTTGTCGCACTCTCGAGACGGAAGGTGTTGCTCCGTTGAACACAATGTCATTCTTGTGCTTCCAAATCAACCACATTTCCAATAGGCACTTGGCTCTTGTTGCTTTCCTGTTCTGCCCAGCCGAGTCTTGTCTGATACACCAATCACTTAGCTCCTCGCCTACCAGTGGCTCAAGGACCAGTCTACCTGTGATCAATCCCAACCAATGCCAGATTTGTCTCGTGAACACACATCCAAGTAGGAGGTGTTCAATGGTCTCCTCCTCTTGGCTGCATAGCAGGCATGAGTCTTGGTGAGGTAATCCTTGCCTGGCCAACTGATCAGAGGTCCAACACCTGTTCTTTAAGGCTAGCCACGTGAAGAAACGACAGCGAAGCGGTGCCCGAGAGCCCCAAGTAAACTCTGCCTTCGGTGACACTTCCAGCCCCAAGAACCTCGCGGCATAGGCCGAACGCGCTGAGAATTGACCGTTGCTCTCCCAACTCCATCGCACTGTGTCTTCAACATTCTCATTGAGCTAGACCTCCATCACCCTCGACCATAGCATCAGGAACTGAAGTAGCGCTTCCGCCGAGAGCTCCGGTCCAATGTTTGCTACCCAGCTGCTGTTGTCGAGGGCCTCCGAGACCCTCATCGACTTCCTAACCCTCTGTAGGATCCCGTCGTATATCAAAGGTGCCACGTCGCTTATCCGGGAGCCATCAAACCATTTATATTCCTAGAATATTGTGGATTTCCCATCGCCTACCGACGTAATTGCAGCCGCTTGCACCAAAGCTTTTGCTTCCACTGGTACGTTGATCTGGAATTCTGCCCATGGTCTTTCTTTGTCATACCTCTGCAGCCATGGCCACCTAGCTTGGAGTGCTTTGTTGAGCCTTTTCAAGCTCGCTATTCCTTGACCTCCTGCCCACTTGGGCCTACACGCCAGCTCCCAGGAGATCGAGCAGCTTCCTCCTTGGACCTCCTTCTTTCCGCACCAAAGGAACTCACGGCAAATCTTTGCTAAAGCCGAGATTGTCTTAGCTGGCAAATCCAGAGCCAACATGGAGTGCACAGGGACTGCACATAGCACTGATTGGATAAGAAGCAGCCGACTACTTCTTGGAAGTAGTGAGGCCTTCCATAGCAGCAACACGTCTCCCACCTTGTCCACCAATCCTTGGAGTTGCACCCGTTTGCTTTCTTAGAGTTAACGGGAGCCCGAGGCACTTGAAAGGGAAGAGGCCAGAGGGGCAGCCCAAGATATTCGTAACCATTTCCATCTCATCCGGAGAGCACCTAATTGGCATAGCCATGCTCTTGTTTCTGTTCACCACCAAGCTTGAGGCCTAACCAAATAGGTGCAGTATAGCATCACAAGTTCGCACCTCCAGTTCATTTGGCTTGAAAAAAGCTACCAAATATCCGCGAACATGCATGCTCGCTGCTTTAGACCTGACCGTGCAAAAGGCGCGAGTAGCTCTTTTTCCATGGCGTACTGGAAGAGTGCTCGAAGTGGTTCCATACACAATATGAAGAGCATTTGGGATAACGGGTCCCCTTGCCTGAAGCCTTGGCAAGGCAAGATCGGTCTTCCAGGCAGTCCATTTACCACAATCCTCATGGAGGAGGTGCCAACAGTCAACACATCCACGCTACCCATTTGGCTCTGAAGCCCAACCTCCGCAACACCTCAAGTAGGAATGGCCACTGGATGGTGTCAAATTCTTTTGTGATGTCGAGTTTAAGTAGGACTGTCGGATTTATCAAAGCACGAAGCCTCCTAGCAGTGCATTAAACCAACATAAAGTTATCATGAAGCGACCGGCCACGCACGAATGCACTATGGTGGTGCCCCACTAGCCGCGGCAGGTCCTCCGCTAGCCAGCTAGCTAGGATCTTGTCAAAAATCTTCACTGACCCACTTATTAGGCTCACCGGCCAAAAATCCATAATGTCCACCGCCCCATACATCTTTGGTAGAAGGGAAACTAGCGCCTTGTTGATGGATGTCAGCCCTCTCAGGTCACCACCATGGAACTGTTGGAGCGCCTTCGTGAAGTCCTCTCTGATTATGTGCCAACATGACACAAAGAAGCAACCCGTCAAACCATCCGGACCTGGTGCCTTGTCTAGCAGCATTGATTTGATTATCTTCTCGACCTCCTCCACTGTGAAAGGCGCCTCGAGGTGCGTGAGATCCTGGGATGGGAGATCGAGCATGTCCAGGTTGATCGAGGCCGCCCGATGTGCCGAAGACCCAAACAGCCCATCGTAGTAATCATCCACCACTGCTGCGACGTTATCTTGCCCTGTGTATAGCACATCCTCATGGCTAAGTGACATAATCACGTTCTTCTTCTGTCTATGCCTTGTATGCCGCTGGAAGAAAGCCGTGTTCGCCTCCCCTTCTTTGAGTTGCAAAATCCGTGATCTCTGCCTCGCAATGGACCGCTCTAGCGAGTAGAGGCCTAAGAGTTTCTTCTTTAGCAGCTTCCTCAGCCCATGTTCGTGATCCGACAGATGGCGGGTGTCTGCTGCCTTGTCTAACCGCCCGATAATCTCCATCGCCAAAGAAAGTTGGAGCTTAATGTTCTCAATCCATCTATCACTCCACTTTTGCAATGCCTTGGCCGATGCATGTAACTTGTTATCTAGGTCTGAAAACGGGTTCCCCACCGATGGAACAACATGCCATGCCTCCTGAACTGTGTCAAGGAAGCCCTCGGTTTTGGCCAGAAGCTCTCAAATTTGAAGCGTTTGCCCAAGTGAAAGTCTGCATCCAGATCCACAAAAAGGGGTTAGTGACTGAGACTGCCGAGCCCAGAGCAGTCAACAAGTTGCGTGGATAGATGTATTCCCAAGAGTTTGAGACAAAGATGTGGTCTATTTTCTCCAAGGTGGGGTTTCTCCTTTCGATTGACCACGTGTATCTCCTGCCGTTCAAGTATAACTCCTTGAGCTCCAAGGAATTGAGCAATGACCGGAACCTAGCCATCATACTTTGACTAGTTGTGGCTTTATTCTTGTCTTCCGGGTTTACCAATAGGTTGAAATCCCCCACGACTGACCACGGTCCCACATGAAGATCACACACCTCTCTCAGCTCTTGTAGAAACTCCACCTTCTTCACGTCACTTTGCGGCCCATGCACTCCCGTCAACCACCACATGGCCTCTCCTTCTTGCTTAAAGAGAGCAGTCAGTGTGTTTGCCGTAACGTGTCTATTAGAGGCCGAGACTACCAATCTATCCCAAGCCAGTAGGATACCACCACGCATGCCTACGGCTGGCACATAGTAAAAGTCTTCAAATCTATTATCCAGACATTGCTTTACAATTTCGTTCATCATGACCTCCATCTTAGTCTCTTGAAGGCACACAATGCTCACACGGGCTGCCTCTACTACCTGATACACCGAGCTACGCCGTGCCGGGGAGTTAAGTCCGTGCACATTCCACACTAACATTTTTGGGGGTTGTGTAGCCATACCGAAGACCCACCACTACTACCATGGTGCGCCAAAGCACTATGAACCAACTACCACCTCTTCCTCGTCCCCGACCAGCGGAAGCACCGACGAGTCCCAACCGAACAAGGCTAAAATTGCCTTAACGTGGATCTCCGCCAGTGGCTTGTCAAACAAGTCCACATAGGCTTGTAGAGCATCATCCGTGATGACATCCTCTTCGTGCGCGAGGCACAACTTCCTGATTAGCACCGAATGATGCTTGGATGCCTTTGATCCATGTCCTCTGTTGGCGAGCCTCACGCTCCGCCGCGGAGAGGTAACCGGTGGCCGCTTATGGCTTGGCTTCCGTTGTTTCTTAGGAGGATCCCTAGTCCTGGGTTGCGACAACAGCGATGAAAGCGCCTGCCACAGCTTAGAGCAGATCAGGCAACTTGCTCCCTGGGCGAAGGCTGGTTCTAGAGAAGATTTGTCATGGCCGTATCCACCACCGGCGTGACAGCCTGCTTAGATAAACTCACCGAGAACCAGCCCTCTCTACATCCCTGCGTGCATGGGCACGTCCCATCTGCATGCACTGCAAGTCCACTTCCTTTGATTTCCCTGACCCATGATCCCACCAATCATGAACTGGCGGAAACTCCCAAATCCTCCTCGGTCTGCGTGAGAATCTCGTTGCCAGCCTGCGCGCTTGTTGTTTCCTCCTCTTGTAGGGTTAGGGCCCACTGCCCGAGCTTGGTAACCCGCGAAGCCCCTGGCAAGGCAGGCGGATCCTCCAAACCCATTGGCTGTAAAGCACTTTGCCCAGGCCCGCCACTACTGTCGGCCTGCAGAGAGCCACACGCCACCCCAGGCCCGCCACTACTGTCGGCCTGCAGAGAGCCACACACCACCCGAGGCCCTACAGAATCTCTCTTGAGTCCCACAACACTTTCCGCAGAGGGTGGATCCCAGCTACCAACTTCTTCGCCCCCAGGGTCGGCCTCCAACGGACGAATCGAGCCATCCGAGCTATAAGCCTCTGTCTCGCCTGGCCCCAAGATGGCGCAGACCGTGTCATCCACCCCTGGGCCCCCACCACTTTTTTGCCTTTGTTAACCGTCCTGGAGACCAGTTTGAACCTCCCATTGACGCCCCTGGAATGGCACCGAACCCGCTGATGCGGCCGCTGCCGATGAGCCCCCGAGGGAAGGCGACAGCAGAGCCTGCCCGCCCGCAGCAGCAGGCCCACGGCCTCCGCGAGCATCACCAGCCCCAGGACCATCGTGACAACTCCCCTCCGAAGGCGGCAACGATGGCGGTGGCGGAGGCGCACCCACCTGCAGCCACAACCAGACGACCCCCTCCTCCTGGATGATGGAGATCGGATACACAACGCGTCTGCCTCTTCGACCACATTCAAGGCCCGAGCACTCCTCCTGTCCGGCTCCTCGACGACGAGAATGCGACGGGATGGGATTCTCGCTGGATCATCAGTATGCAGCCACACCCGAAACCCCAACATGTCATTCCGCGCCTCTGTAGTCGCCGCCACCTTAACCACAATGCCCAGGCCATGGAGCAGAGTGTCCGCCGTCCTCCTGGTCCAAGCGTTCGCCAGCACGCCCCACAGGGCCAGCGGGATGAGGAACAACATGGAGATTGTCGTCGCTCGAGCCCAGTGAGACCACAACCTCAGCAAGAGGTCGAATTACAGCGTGCCTGCCCTACCCCTCCTGATCAACATGTTGCTGATTTCCACCGAGTGACAGAGCACCAAAAAAATCCTCCAGGTAGAACTCCCTGATCGACATGTCCAGCGGCGCTAGATCGAACTCCTCCACAATGGCGGCAGTCGCCGCCGCCATATCCGCCACCTGCCGCAGGCCGACCACGGAGGCCACCACCGCACGAGCCAACTCCTCCTCCATAGCATAGAGGTCTGGCCCCGACTCCATGAAATAGCAATCCACCTGCTCTTCCACCACGGCCTGCGAAGCACCTGAGGACGCACCATGCTCCAGAGCAGCCAGCGGCGCGAATGGCACCGAGAAGCCCGCCCAGCCACACGGCGACCGATTCTGACCCAGAGTGAACCACCTGGCTCCAGGATGCCCCGACCCGCATTGTACCAGGGGGAGGCGAACCTGGTGGATGGGGCGGCAGCAGCAGCAGTCCAGCCAGAGCCGGAGTCGGCAACCCCAACGAAGAAGAACAACGGTAGATTGCTTACGACTAGATCTATTGTGAGCATTGCAAATTCTATACCAAGCATCTTTTAAATTCTCCCCTCCCCTTTGTTTGAAATTGAGAACCTCGTTCTTGGGGGTGCATGCAATAGAGGAAGAACTATCCATAGTGACCAAAAGTGACGAGCGAAGTTGCACACAAAGACAGATCTGACGAGAAAACGACGAACAAAAAAGAGGGCGAATAAAACGACATTTTTTTGTGAAGTGAGGAGAGGAAAACGAGAGGCAAATGGAGAATAATGTAGATTGCAAGGAGATGGGATTTGTGATTAGGAACCTGGTATATGTTGACGATGTCTCTGGGCAACGGCGCTAGAAATTCCTTTTGATGTCGGCTTGAACTACGTCGGTATTTCCCCAAAGAGAAAGGGATGATGCAGCACAACAACGGTAGGTATTTCCCTTAGTGATGAGACCTAGGTTATCGAACCAGTAGGAGAACCAAGCAACACTATGTAAATGTTACCTGCACACAAAGAACCAATACTTGCAACCCGACGTGTTAAAGGGGCTGTCAAGCCCTTCCGGGTACCGGTGCCAGAAATTGGCGAGTTGACAGGATAAAAATTGTAGTAGATTGGATAAGTAGATCGCGAATAAAATAAAGTGCAGCAAAGTATTTTTGGGTTTTTTGAAATATAGATCTGAAAATAAAAGCGAATAAAAATAGATCTCGGAGGCCGTAGATTTCACTAGTGGCTTCTCTTGAGAAAAATAGCATACGGTGGGTAAACAAATTACTGTTGGGCAATTCATAGAACTTCAAATAATCATGATGATATCTAGGCAATCATCATTATATAGGCATCACGTCCAAGATTAGTAGACCAACTCCTACCTGCATATACTACTTTTACTCCACGCATCGACCGCTATGCAGCATGCATCTAGTGTATTAAGTTCATGGAGAAACGGAGCAATGCAATAAAAACGATGACATGATGTAGACAAGATCTACTCATATAGGAATAAACCCCATCTTGTTATCCTTAATAGCAATGATACATACGTGTCATTGCTCCTTTTATCACTGGGATCGAGCACCGTAAGATCGAACCCATCACAAAGCACCTTTTCCCATGGCAAGAAAAATCGATCTAGTCGGCCTAACTAAACCAAAGATTCAAAGAATAAATATGATACATCTCCAACGTATCTATAACTTTTTATTGTTCCATGCTATTATATTTACCCGTTTTGGATGTTTATGGGCTTTACTTTACACTTTTATATCATTTTTGAGACTAACCTACTAACCGGAGGTCCAGCCCGAATTGTTGTTTTTTTTGCCTATTTCAGTGTTTCGAAGAAAAGGAATATCAAACGGGGTCCAAATGGGATGCAACCTTCAGGAGCGATCTTTTTGGAACAAATGCAAACCGGGAGACTTGGAGTGGACGTCAAGCAATAGAGGAGGCGACCACGAGGGTGCCCGGTGTGCCCCCTAGAAGTGGGCGCGCCCCCCACCCTCGTGGGCCCCTCGAGCATCCACGGACCTACTTCTTCCTCCTATATATACCCACGTACCCTGAGAACATCAGAACAGACCATGAAAACCTAATTCCACCGCCGCAACCTTCTGTATCCGCGAGATCCCATCTTGGAACCTTAGTTGGTGCTCCACCGGAGGTGGAATCAACCATGGAGGGCCTCTACATCATCTCCAAGGCCCTTCCGATGAGTTGTGAGTAGTTTACCACAGACCTTCGGGTCCATAGTTATTAGCTAGATGGCTTCTTCTCTCTCTTTGAATCTCAATACAAAGTTCTCCTCGATCTTCTTCGAGATCTATTCGATGTAACTCTTTTTGCGGTGTGTTTGTCAAGATCCGATAAATTGTGGGTTTATGATCAAGTTTATCTATGAGAAATATTTGAATCTCCTCTTAAGTCTTTTATGTGTGATTAAGTTATCTTTGCAAGTCTCTTTGAATTATCAGTTTGGTTTGGCCTACTAGATTGATCTTTCTTGCAATGGGAGAAGTGCTTAGCTTTGGGTTCAATCTTGAGGTGTCCTTTCCCAATGACAGCAGAGGCGGCAAGGCACATATTGTATTGTTGCCATCGAGGATAAAAAGATGGGGTTTATATCATATTGCATGAGTTTATCCCTCTACATCATGTCATCTTTCTTAATGCATTACTCTGTTCTTCATGAACTTAATACTCTAGATGCAGGCAGGAGTCGGTCGATGTGTGGAATAATAGTAGTAGATGCAGGCAGGAGTCGATCTACTTGTCATGGACGTGATGCCTATATACATGATCATGCCTAGATAATCTCATAACTATGCGGTTTTCTATCAATTGCTCGACAGTAATTTGTTCACCCACAGTAATACTTATGCTATCTTGAGAGAAGCCACTAGTGAAACCTATGGCCCCCGGGTCTATCTTTTATCATATAAGTTTATTATCTACTTTTATTTGCATCTTTACTTTTCCAATCTATATCATAAAAATACGAAAAAAAATTATCTTATCATATTATCTCTATCAGATCTCACTTTCACAAGTGGCCGTGAAGGGATTGACAACCCATTTATTGCCTTGGTTGCGAGGTTCTTGTTTGTTTGTGTAGGTGCGTGGGACTTTTGAGGAGCCTCCTACTGGATTGATACCTTGGTTCTCAAAAACTGAGGGAAATACTTACGCTACTTTGCTTCACCACCCTTTTCTCTTCAAGGAATACCAACGCAAGCTCAAGACGTAGCAAGAAGGATTTCTAGTGCCATTGCCGGGGAGGTCTTCGCTCAAGTCAAGACATACCAAGTACCCATCACAAACTCATATCCCTCGCATTACATTATTTGTCATTTGCCTCTCGTTTTACTCTCCCCCACTTTACTCTTGTCATTTTATTTGCCCTCTCTTTCCGTTTGCCCTCTTTTTCCTCCTCGCTTTTGTCTGCCATTATGTCTGAAATTGGGGAGATTATTGTCGGTTTGGACAATAATGATAACATGGATAATTCTGATGCTCTTGCTGAAGAACCCCCTATCTTGCATACTAAAAAGTTTCGAAATAGTAGTGGTAATATTATATGAAAAGGGGTTATTCAAGATTTCTTTACTTATGCCGGTGCTTTACCTTCTATGGGTAGTTCTATCTTGCATAGAACTAGTAGTCTTGCGGACGCTATCGCCATGCTTATAATTGAAATTGAAAGACAGTTTATGCACATGCATCCTTTCATACAAAGTATTTTCCAAGAATTTTCTAATATTAAGCATTCTTCTGTTAAGCACGCAGCTACTATCTTTTTGGCACATGAGTTTAGATTTATAATAAAAGAAGCCAAAGAAATTTTTGCGCACTATAGGGTGGACGCCGGTCGTCCTCCCATAGAGGCGATCCTCTTCGATCAAGAGGAAATTATGCATTTCCAATCTTTGGACTATATTGCTTTTAATGAAAACCTTAGAAAAAAGGGTCCTACCACTGTTCTAATTGATAAAATTTCTGAACTCAATAATGATTTTGCTATTCAAAATAATGAGCTAGGATATTCTCTTGAGTGTAGACTCAAGAGGTTCTGTCAAAAGAATGTTTATACTGATGAATTTGTTGTGCATTATGAAGGGCCCAAGGAGGAACCCATACCTCCTGAGGTTGATCTTGGGGACTCTTGTCCAATTAAATTTAGCCCTTTTGATTACTTTGTTTGCCTCAAAGAAAACTTGCTGCTGAACGTATAGATGAGTTTTCGTGATCTATCTTATTATTATGGCACTACTTAGATCTATCCTCACTTCTATCCCTAGCTTGGAGCGTTAAAAATAGCGCTAGTTGGGAGGCAACCCAATTTTACCTTTGTTTTTTTGTTTTTGCTTCTGTTTAGTAATAAATTTTTCATCTAGCTTCTGTTTATATGTGTTCTTATATTTTAATTACTGTTTGTGCCAAGTAGAACCTATAGGATAACCTACAGTGATAGTTAATTTGATTCTGCTGAAAAACAGTAACTTTACGTGCACGAAAATAATTTTAGTAATTCTAAGAAACATGCTTTTGCGTTGATTCTTTTTGTTGTAGATCAACAGATAAATTTCCCAGGACTTCCTATTTTGGTAGGATTTTTAAAGTTCCAGAAGTATTCGAGAATTACATATTGCTACAGACTGTTCTGTTTTTGACAGATTCTGTTTTTCGTGTGTTGTTTGCTTATTTTGATGCATCTAGGGCTAGTATTGGGGGGTATGAACCATAGAGAAGTTGGAATACAGTAGGTTTAACACCAATATAAATAAAGAATGAGTTCATTACAGTACTTTATGTGGTGTTTTTTCTTTCTAGCACTAACGGAGCTTATGAGATTTCCTGTTGAGTTTTGTGTTGTGAAGTTTTCAAGTTTTCGGTAAAGATTTGATGGACTATGGAATAAGGAGTGGTAAGAGCCTAAGCTTGGGGATGCCCATGGCACCCCATGATATTCAAGGATAACCAAAAGCCTAAGCTTGGGGATGCCCCGGAAGGCATCCCCTCTTTTGTCTTCGTCTATCGGTAACTTTACTTGGAGCTACATTTTTATTCGCCACATGATATGTGTTTTTGCTTGGAGCGTCTTGTATGATATTAGTATTTGCTTTTTAGATTACCATAATCATCCTTGCTGTACACACCTTTTGGGAGAAGCCCACTTGATTTAGAATTTATTAGAATACGCTATGTGCTTCACTTATATCTTTTGAGCTAGATAGTTTTTGCTCTAGTGCTTCACTTATATCTTTTAGAGCACGGCGATGGCTTAATTTTGTAGAAATTGTTGATCTCTCATGCTTCACTTATATTATTTTGAGAGTCTCTTAGAACAGCATGGTATTTACTATGATTATAAAATTGGTCCTAGAATGCCGGGCATCCATGTTGGATATAATAAAAACTATTATAGAAAGTGAATTGGATGCTATGATCAATTTGATACTTGATAATTGTTTTGAGATATAGAGGTGGTAATATTAGAGTCATGCTAATTGGGTGATTATGAATTTAAAGAATACTTGTGTTGAAGTTTGTGATTCCCGTAGCATGCACGTATGGTGAACCGCTTTGTGATGAAGTTGGAGCACAATTTATTTATTGATTGTCTTCCTTATGAGTGGCGGTCGGGGACGAGCGATGCTATTTTCCTACCAATCTATCCCCCTAGGAGCATGTGCGTAGTACTTTGTTTTCAGTGACTTGTAGATTTTTGCAATAAGTATATGAGTTCTTTATGACTAATATTGAGTCTATGGATTATACGCACTCTCACCCTTCCACCATTGGTAGCCTCTCTTGTGCCGCACAACTTTCTCCGGTACCATACACCCACCATATACCTTCCTCAAAACAGCCGCCATACATACCTATTATGGCATTTCCATAGCCATTCCGAGATATTTTGCCATGCAACTTTCCACCGTTCCATTTATATGACACGCCTCATCATTGTCATATTGCTCTTTGCATGATCATGTAGTTGACATCGTATTTGTGGCATGGACACCTTCATAATTTTCATACAGGTCACTCTTGATTCATTGCATATCCCGGTACACCGCTGGAGGCATTCATATAGAGTCATATCTTGTTCTAAATATCGAGTTGTAATCTTGAGTTGTAAGTAAATAAAAGTGCGATGTTTCATTATTAGAGCATTGTCCCAGTGAGGAAAGGATGATGGAGACTATGATTCCCCCACAAGTCGGGATGAGACTTCGTACTTTTAAAAAAAAGAAAGGCCAAAAAAAGAGAAAGTACAAATAAAAAAATGAGAGAAGGGACAATGCTACTATCCTTTTTACCACACTTGTGCTTCAAAGTAGCACCATGATCTTCATGATAGAGAGTCTCCTATGTTGTCACTTTCATATACTAGTGGGAATTTTTCATTATAGAACTTGGCTTGTATATTCCAATGATGGGCTTCCTCAAAATGCCCTAGGTCTTCATGAGCAAGCGATTTGGATACACACCCACTTAGTTTATTTTGTTGAGCTTTCATATATTTATAGCTCTAGTGCATCCGTTGCATGGCAATCCCTACTCACTCGCATTGATATCTATTAATGGGCATCTCCATAGCCCGTTGATATGCCTAGTTGATGTGAGACTATCTTCTCCTTTTTGTATTCTCCACAACCACCATTCTCTTCCACATATAGTGCTATGTCCATGGCTCACGCTCATGTATTGCGTGAAGGTTGAAAAAGTTTGAGATTACTAAAGTATGAAACAATTGCTTGGCTTGTCATCGGGGTTGTGCATGATTAAATACTTTGTGTGATGAAGATAGAGCAACAACCAGACTATATGATTTTGTAGGGATAAATTTCTTTAGCCATGTTATTTTGAGAAGACATGATTGCTTAGTTAGTATGCTTGAAGTATTACTATTTATTATGTCAATATGAACTTTTATTTTGAATCATTTGGATCTGAAACTCATGCCACAATAAAGAAAATTACATTGAGAATTATGCTAGGTAGAATTCCACATCAAAAATTATGTTTTTATCATTTACCTACTCTAGGACGAGCAGGAATTAAGCTTGGGGATGCTGGATATGTCTCCAACGTATCTATATTTTTTGATTGTTCCATGCTATTATATTACCCGTTTTTGATGTTTATGGGCTTTACGTTACCCTTTTATATCATTTTGGGACTAGCCTACTAACCGGAGGCCCAGCTCGAATTGCTCTTTTTTTGCCTATTTCAGTGTTTCGAAGAAAAGGAATATCAAACGGAGTCCAAACGGAATGAAACCTTCGGGAGCGTGACTTTTGGAACGAACGTGATCTAGAGGACTTGGAGTGGAAGTCAAGCAACAGAGGAGGCGGCCACGAGGGTGCCCGGCAAGCCCCCGAGAAGTGGGCGTGCCCCCACCCTCATGGGCCCCTCGAGCATCCACCGACCTACTTCTTCCTCCTATATATACCACGTACCCCGAGAACATCAGAACAGACCACGAAAACCTAATTCCACCGCCGCAACCTTCTGTATCCATGAGATCCCATCTTGGAGCCTTCGTCGGCGCTCCGTCGGAGGGGGAATCGACCATGGAGGGCCTCTACATCATCTCCAAGGCCCTTCCGATGAGTTGTGAGTAGTTTACCACATACCTTCGGGTCCATAGTTATTAGCTAAATGGCTTCTTCTCTCTCTTTGAATCTCAATACAAAGTTCTCCTCGATCTTCTTGGAGATCTATTCGATGAAACTCTTTTGGCGGTGTGTTTGTCGAGATCCGATGAATTGTGGGTTTATGATCAAGTTTATCTGTGAGAGATATTTGAATCTCCTCTGAATTCTTTTATGTGTGATTAAGTTATATTTGCAAGTCTCTTCGAATTATCAATTTGGTTTGGCCTACTAGATTGATCTTTCTTGCAATGGGAGAAGTCCTTAGCTTTGGGTTCAATCTTGCGGTGTCCTTTCCCAGTGACAGCAGGGGCAGCAATGCACGTATTGTATTGTTGCCATCGAGGATAAAAAGATGGGGTTTATATCATATTGCATGAGTTATCCCCTCTACATCATGTCATCTTTCTTAATGCGTTACTCTGTTCTTCATGAACTTAATACTCTAGATGCAGGCAGGAGTCGGTCGATGTGTGGACTAATAGTAGTAGATGTAGGCAGGAGTCGATCTACTTGTCACGGACGTGATGCCTATATACATGATCATGCCTAGATAATCTCATAACAATGCACTTTTCTATCAATTGCTCGAAAGTAATTTGTTCACCCACCGTAATACTTATGCTATCTTGAGATAAGCCACTAGTGAAACCTATGCCCCCCGGGTCTATCTTTTATCATATAAGTTTATTATCTACTTTTATTTGCATCTTTACTTTTCCAATCTATATTATAAAAATACCAAAATTATTTACCTTATCATATTATCTCTATCAGATCTCACTTTCGCAAGTGGCTGTGAAGGGATTGACAACCCCTTTATTGCGTTGGTTGCGAGGTTCTTGTTTGTTTGTGTAGGTGCGTGGGACTTTTGTAGAGCCTCCTACTGGATTGATACCTTGGTTCTCAAAAACTGAGGGAAATACTTACGCTACTTTGCTGCATCACTCTTTCCTCTTCAAGGAAAACCAACGCAAGCTCAAGACGTAGCAAAATACGAGGCTATAAGTAATCATGCATATAAGAGATCAAAGGACTCAAATAACTTTCATGGATAAAAACATAGATCTGATCATAAACTCAAAGTTCATCGGATCCCAACAAACACACCGCAGAAAGAGTTACATAAAATAGATCCCCAAGATACCATTATATTGAGAATCAAAAGAGAGAGAGAGGAAGCCATCTAGCTACTAACTACGGATCCATAGGTCTACAATGAACTAATCACGCATCATCGGAGAGGCACCAATGAGGATGATGAACCCCTCTGTGATGGTGTCTAGATTGGATCTGTGGTTTCTGGAACTTGCGACGGCTGGAATTGTTTTTCATCGACTCCCCTAAGGTTTCTAGAATATTGCGGTATTTATAGAGCAAAGAGGCGGTGTGGGAGGCCATCAAGGTGGGCACAACCAACCAGGGCATGCCTGGGCCCCCAGGCGCGCCCAGGTGGGTTGTGCCCCCTCGAGGCACCCCTCTAGTACTTCTTTGGCCCATCTAGTGTCTTCTGGTCCAGAAAAATCACCAAAACTTTTCTTTGCGTTTGGACTCTGTTTGGTATTGATATCCTGCGAAGTATAAAACAAGCAAAAAACAGGAACTGGCACTGGCACTATGTCAATAAGTTCGTCCCAAAAAATGATATAAAGTTGCTATAAAATGATTGTAAAACATCCAAGAATGATAATATAATAGCATGGAACAATCAAAATTATAGATACGTTGGAGACGTACCAGTGGGCCGTAGGCTTGGCCCTTGGACTATGGGCCAACTAGGATGGTACCCCCTACTCTAGGACACCATCAATCACATAATGGAAAACTTTTTCCCATGCATGTTGAGTGAAAGTGCATGAGATTAACTAATAATGGAAGAAAAATTCACATACATGTTGTGGTGGGTCTTTGAAGAGAAGGCTAGTGTGCATGTTAAGATAATAGAGGTAGTGGGAATGAACCATTTAGCTGCATAGGATGGCAAAAATAACTATTGTGACCTTGTTGGAAAACTTTGGCAGAAAATGACCTCTTTCTAAATTTTTAGCTTGATCTGACCCTTTTCATTAACGGCCCGCCTTGTGGCATTTTAACCCCACCATATGGCTGAGTCGTCGTTGACCGCCTACATGGCAGGTTAAAAACTCTGAAGTCATACGCGTTTCTAGAAATGTGTCATCCCCTAGCGTTTCTCCCTTGGATACTTAGGTGGCCACAAGATTGCGGGTGGGGCCCAGCTGATACGTCTCCAACGTATCTATAATTTTTGATTGTTCGATGCTATTATATTACCTGTTTTAGATGTTTATGGGCTTTACTTTACACTTTTATATCATTTTTGGGACTAACCTAATGACCGGAGGCCCAACCCGTATTGCTGTTTTTTGCCTATTTCAGTGTTTCAAAGAAAAGGAATATCAAACGGAGTCCAAACGGAATGAAACCTTCGGGAGCGTGATTTTTGGAACGGACGTGATCCAGAGGACTTGGAGTGGAAGTTAAGAAATAAACGAGGCGGCCACGAGGGTGGAGGGCGCCCCCCTACTGGGTGCACCCCCTGTCTCGTGGGCCCCTCGGGCGTCCACCGACCTACTTCTTCCTCCTATATATACCCATCTACCCCAAAAACATCAGAAGCGACCAACAAAAACTATTTCCACCGCCGTAACCTTCTGTATCTGCGAGATCCCATCTTGGAGGCTTCGTCGGCGCTCTGCCGGGGGGGGGGGATCGTTCACGGAGGGCCTCTACATCATCTCCAAGGCCTCTCCGATGAGTTGTGAGTAGTTTACCACAAACCTTGGGGTCCATAGTTATTAGCTAGATGGCTTCTTCTCTCTCTTTGAATCTCAATACCATGTTCTCCTCGATCTTCTTGGGGATCTATTCAATGTAACTCTTTTTGCGGTGTGTTTGTCGAGATCCGATGAATTGTGGGTTTATGATCAAGTTTATCTATGAGAAATATTTGAATCTCCTCTGAATTCTTTTATGTGTGATTAAGTTATCTTTGCAAGTCTCTTTGAATTATCAGTTTGGTTTAGCCTACTAGATTGATCTTTCTTGCAATGGGAGAAGTGCTTAGCTTTGGGTTCAATCTTGCGGTGTCCTTTCCCAGTGACAGCAGGGGCAGCAAGGCATTTATTGTATTGTTTCCATCGAGGATAAAAAGATGGGGTTTATATCATAGTGCATGAGTTTATCCCTCTACATCATGTCATCTTTCTTAATGCGTTACTCTGTTCTTTATGAACTTGATACTCTAGATGCATGTTGTATAGCGGTCGATGTGTGGAGTAATAGTAGTAGATGCAGGCAGGAGTCGGTCTACTTGTCACGGACGTGATGCCTATATACATGATCATGCCTAGATAATCTCATAATTATTCGCTTTTCTATCAATTGCTTGACAGTAATTTGTTCACCCACCGTAATACTTATGCTATCTTGAGAGAAGCCACTAGTGAAACCTATGGCCCCCGGGTCTATCTTTTATCATATAAGTTTTCAATCTACTTTTATTTGCATCTTTACTTTTCCAATCTATATTATAAAATGCCAAAAATATATTTATCTTATCATATTATCTCTATCAGATCTCACTTTCACAAGTGGCCGTGAAGGGATTGACAACCCCTTTATTGCGTTGGTTGCGAGTTCTTGTTTGTTTGTGTAGGTGCGTGGGACTTTTGAGGAGCCTCCTACTGGATTGATACCTTGGTTCTCAAAAACTGAGGGAAATACTTACGCTACTATTGCTGCATCACCCTTTCCTCTTCAAGGAAAACCAACGCAAGCTCAAGACGTAGCAAGAAGGATTTCTGGCACCGTTACTGGGGAGGTCTTCGCTCAAGTCAAGACATAACAAGTACCCATCACAAACTCATCTCCCTCGCATTTATATTATTTGCCATTTGCCTCTCGTTTTCCTCTCCCCCACTTCACCCTTGCCGTTTTATTTGCCCTCTCTTTCCCAACCTCCTCTCTCTTTCGCTTGCCTTTTTGTTTGCTTGTGTGTTGGATTACTTGTCGAGATGGCGCAAGATAATACCAAATTGTGTGATTTTTCCTATACCAATAATAATGATTTCCTTAGTACTCCAATTGCTCCTCTTAATGATGTTGAGTCTTGTGAAATCAATGCTGCTTTGCTGAATCTTGTTATGAAAGATCAATTATCCGGGCTTCCTAGTGAAGATGCCGCTACCCATCTAAACAACTTTGTTGATTTGTGTGAGATGCAAAAGAAGAAAGATACGGGTAATGATAATGTTAAATTGAAGTTATTTCCGTTTTCACTAAGAGATCGTGCTAAAGTTTGCTTTTCGTCTTTGCCTAAGAATAGTATCAATTCATGGAATAAGTGCAAAGATGCTTTTATCTCTAAGTACCCGCTAAGATCATCTCTCTTAGGAACGATATTATGAATTTTAAACAACTTGAGCATGAGCATGCTGCCCAATCTTGGGAAAGAATGAAATTGATGATTCGCAATTGCCGTACTCATGGTTTGAATTTATGGATGATCATACAAAATTTTTATGCCGGATTGAATTTTGCTTCTAGAAATCTTTTAGATTCAGCCGCAAGAGGCACGTTTATGGAAATCACCTTAGGAGAAGCTACAAAACTCCTTGATAATATTATCGCTAATTATTCTCAATGGCACACCGAAAGATCTACTAGTAAAAAAGCGCATGCTATAGAAGAAATTAATGTTTTGAGTGGAAAGATGGATGAACTTATGAAATTATTTGCTACTAAGAGTGCTTCTATTGATCCCAATGATATGCCTTTGTCTACTTTGATTGAGAATAGTAATGAATCTATGGATGTGAATTTTGTTGGTAGAAATAATTTTGGTAACAATGCCTATAGAGGAAACTTTAATCCTAGACCGTTCCCTAGTAATTCCTCTAGTAATTATGGAAATTCCTACAATAATTCTTATGGTAATTATAATAAGATGCCCTCTGATTTTTAGAATAGTGTGAAAGAATTTATGATCTCTCAAAAGAATTTTAATGCCATGCTTGAAGAAAAATTGCTTAAAGTTGATGATTTGGCTAGGAACGTTGATAGACTTTCGCTTGATGTTGATTCTTTGGAACTTAGATCTACTCCTCCTAAGCATGATATCAATGAGTCTCTCAAAGATATGAGAATTTCCATTGATGAGTGCAAGGAAAGAACCGCTAGATTGCGTGCTAAGAAAGATTGCTTTGTAAAGGCGTGTTCTTCTAGTTTCCATGAAAATAATGATGAAGATCTTAAAGTTATTGATGTGTCCCCTATTAGATCTTTGTTTTCCAATATGAATATTAATAATGATGGGACTGGAGATGAGTCAACTTTAGTTAAAAGGCGTCCCAATGATTCGGAGTTTTTAGATCTTGATGCTAAATTTGGTAAAAGTGGGATTGGAGAGGTCAAGACTTTAAATAGCATTGAACCCACTATCTTGGATTTCAAGGAATTTAATTATGATAATTGTTCTTTAGAAGATTGTATTTCCTTGTTGCAATCCGTTGTGAATTCTCCTCATGCTTATAGTCAAAATAAAGCTTTTACCAAACATATTGTTGATGCCTTGATGCAATCTTTTGATGAAAAACTTAAATTGGAAGTTTCTATACCTAGAAAACTTAACGATGAGTGGGAACCTAATATAAAGCTTAAAATTAATAATCATGAGTATTATGCTTTGTGTGATTTGGGTGCTAGTGTTTCCACGATTCCGAAAACTTTATGTGATATTCTAGGTTTCCATGATCTTGATGATTGCTCTTTAAATTTGCACCGTGCGGATTCCACCATTAAAAAGCCAATATGAAGGATCAATGATGTTCCCATTGTTGCAAATAGGAATTTGGTCCCCTAGATTTTATAGTTCTTGATATAGATTGCAATCTTTCTTATCCTATTATTCTTGGTAGACATTTCCTTAGAACGATTGGTGCAATTATTGATATGAAGGAAGGGAATATTAGATTCCAATTTCCATTAAGGAAATGCATGAAGCACTTTCCAAGAAAGAAAGTCAAATTACCTTATGAATTTATCATGCGAGCTACTTATGAATTGAGTGCCAAAGATGGCATTACTTAGATCTTTTCTCGCTTTTATGCCTAGCTAGGGGCATTAAACGATAGCGCTAGTTGGGAGGCAACCCAATTTTATTTTAGTTTCTTTGTTTTTGCTTATGTTTAGTAATAAGTTTTGCATCTACCTTCTGTTTAGATGTGTTTTCATGTTTTAATTAGTGTTTGTGCCAAGTAGAACCTATAGGATAACCTATGGTGATAGTTAATTTGATTCTGCTGAAAAACAGAAACTTTGCACGCACGAAAATAATTTTAGTAATTCACAGAAACGTGACTTTTCGTTGATTCGTTTTGCTGTAGATCAATAGACAAATTTCCCAGAACGTCCTATTTTGGTAGGATTTTTAGAGTTCCAGAAGTATTACAGAGTTACAGATTGCTACACACTGTTCTGTTTTTGACAGATTCTGCTTTTCGTGTGTTGTTTGCTTATTTTAATGCATCTATGGCTAGTATTAAGTGGTATGAACCATAGAGAAGTTGAAATACAGTAGGTTTAACACCAATCTAAATAAAGAATGAGTTCATTATAGTACCTTATGTGGTGGTTTTTCTTTCTTTCAATAACGGAGCTTATGAGATTTCCTGTTGAGTTTTGTGTTGTGAAGTTTTCAAGTTTTGGGTAAAGATTTGATGGACTATGGAATAAGGAGTGGCAAGAGCCTAAGCTTGGGGATGCCCATGGCACCCCAAAATATTCAAGAATATCCAAAAGCCTAAGCTTGGGGATGCCCCGGGAAGGCATCCCCTCTTTCGTCTTCGTTTATCGGTAATTTTACTTGGAGCTATATTTTTATTCGCCACATGATATGTGTTTTGCTTGGAGCGTCTTGTATGATATTAGTCTTTGCTTTTTAGTTTGCCACAGTCATCCTTGCTGTACACACCTTTTGGTAGAAACCCACTTGATTGGAATTTATTAGAATACTCTATGTGCTTCACTTATATCTTTTGAGCTAGATAGTTTTTGCTCTAGTGCTTCACTTATATCTTTTAGAGCACGGCGGTAGCTTAATTTTGTAGAAATTGTTACTCTCTCATGCTTCACTTATATTATTTTGAGAGTCTCTTAGAACAGCATGGTATTTGCTATGGTTGTAAAATTGGTCCTAGAATGATGGGAATCCAAGTTGGGTATAATAAAAACTATCATAGGAAGTGAATTGGATGCTATGATCAATTTGATACTTGATAATTGTTTTCAGATATGGAGGTAGTGATATTAGAGTCATGCTAGTTGGGTGATTATGAATTTAAAGAATGCTTGTGTTGAAGTTAGCAAGTCCCGTAGCATGCACGTATGGTGAAAGTTGTGTAACAAATTTGAAACATGAGGTGTTCTTAGATTGTGCATCCTTATGAGTGGCGGTCGGGGATGAGCGATGGTCTTTTCCTACCAATCTATTACCCCAGGAGCATGCACGTAGTGCTTGGTTTTTGATGACTTGTAGATTTTTGCAATAAGTATATGAGTTCTTTTTTGACTAATGTTGAGTCCATGGATTATACGCACTCTCACCCTTCCATCATTGCTAGCCTCTTCGGTACCGTGCATTGCCCTTTCTCACCTTGAGAGTTGGTGCAATATTCGCCGGTGCATCCAAACCCTGTGATATGATATGCTCTATCACACATAAACCTCCTTATATCTTCCTCAAAACAGCCACCATACCTACCTATTATGGCATTTCCATAGCCATTCTGAGATATATTGCCATGCAACTTTCCACCGTTCCCTTCATCATGATGACACACATCATCATTGTCATATTTCCTTGCATGATCATGTAGTTGACATCGTATTTGTGGCAAAGCCACCATGCATAATTTTTCATACATGTCACTCTTGATTCATTGCCCATCCCGGTACACCGCCGGAGGCATTCATATAGAGTCATATCTTGTTTTAGTTTTGGGTTGTAATTCATGAGTTGTAAATAAATAGAAGTGTGATGATCATCATTATTAGAGCATTGTCCCCAAATAAAAAAAGGCCAAATAAAAAAGGAAAGGCCAAATAAGAAAAGTCCAAATAAAAAAAGGCCAAATAAAAAAAGGCCAAAAAAAGAAAATGAAAAATGGGGGCAATGTTACTATCTTTTTTCTACACTTGTGCTTCAAAGTAGCACCATGTTCTTCATATAGAAAGTCTTTATGTTGTCACTTTCATATACTAGTGGGAATTTTTCATTATAGAACTTGGCTTGTATATTCCTATGATGGGCTTCCTCAAAATGCCCTAGGTCTTCGTGAGCAAGCAAGTTGGATCTACACCCACTTAGTTTCTTTTGTTGATCTTTCATACATTTATAGCTCTAGTGCATCCGTTGCATGGAAATCCCTACTCCTCATGTTGACATCAATTGATGGGCATCTCCATAGCCCGTTGATTATCCTCGTCAATGTGAGACTTTCTCCTCTTTTGTCTTCTCCACACAATCCCCATCATCATATTCTATTCCACCCATAGTGCTATATCCATGTATTGCGTGAATGTTGAAAAAGTTTGAGATTATTTAAGTACGAAACAATTGCTTGGCTTGTCATCGGGGGTGTACAAGATGAGAGCATTTTTGTGTGATGAAAATGAAGCATGACCTAACTATATGATTTTGTAGGGATGAACTTTCTTTAGCCATGTTATTTTGAGAAGACATGATTGCTTTGATTAGTATGCTAGAAGTATTACTATTTCTTATTATCATTTGGATCTGAACATTCACGCCACAATAAAGAAAATTACATTGAGAATTATGCTAGGTAGCATTCCACATCAAAAATTCTATTTTATCATTTACCTACTCGAGGACGAGCAGGAATTAAGTTGGGGATGCTTGATACGTCTCCAACGTATCGATAATTTTTGATTGTTCCATGCTATTATATTGCCCGTTTTGGATGTTTATGGGCTTTACTTTACACTTTTATATCATTTTTGGGACTAACCTACTAACCGGAGGCCCAACCGTATTGCTGTTGTTTTGCCTATTTCAGCATTTTGAAGAAAAGGAATATCAAACGGAGTCCAAATGGAATGAAACCTTCGGGAGCATGATTTTTGGAACGAACGTGATCCAGAGGACTTGGAGTGGAAGTCAAGAAATAAACGAGGTGGCCAAGAGGGTGGAGGGCGCCCCCTACTGGGTTACCCCCTGTCTCGTGGGCCCCTCGGACGTCCACCGACCTACTTCTTCCTCCTATATATACCCATGTACCCCGAAAACATCAGAAGCGACCACGAAAAACTATTTCCACCGCCGTAACCTTCTGTATCCGCGAGATCCCATCTTGGAGCCTTCGTCGATGCTCCACCAGAGGAGGAGTCAATCACAGAGGGCCTCTACATCATCTCCAAGGCCTCTCTCATGAGTTGTGAGTAGTTTACGACAGACCTTCGGGTCCATAGTTATTAGCTAGATGGATTCTTCACTCTCTTTGAATCTCAATACCATGTTCTCCTCGATCTTCTTGGAGATCTATTCGATGTAACTCTTTTTGCGGTGTGTTTGTCGAGATCCGATGAATTGTGGGTTTATGATCAAGTTTATCTATGAGAAATATTTGAATCTCCTCTTAATTCTTTTATGTGTGATTAAGTTATCTTTGCAAGTCTCTTCGAATTATCAGTTTGGTTTGGCCTACTAGATTGATCTTTCTTGCAATGGGAGAAGTGCTTAGCTTTGGGTTCAATCTTGCGGTGTCCTTTCCCAGTGACAGCAGGGGCAACAAGGCATGTATTGTATTGTTGCCATCAAGGATAAAAAGATGGGGTTTATATCATACTGCATGAGTTTATCCCTCTACAGCATGTCATCTTTCTTAATGCGTTACTCTGTTCTGTATGAACTTAATACTCTAGATGCACGCTGGATAGCGGTCGATGTGTGGAGTAATAGTAGTAGATGCAGGTAGGAGTCGGTCTACTTGTCACGGACGTGATGCCTATATACATGATCATGCCTAGATAATCTCATAATTATTCGCTTTTCTATCAATTTCTCGACAGTATTTTGTTCACCCACTGTAATACTTATGCTATCTTGAGAGAAGCCACTAGTGAAACCTATGGCCCCAGGGTCTATCTTTTATCATATAAGCTTTCAGTTTACTTTTATTTGCATCTTTACTTTTCCAATCTATATTATAAAATGCCAAAAATATATTTATCTTATCATATTATCTCTATCAAATCTCACTTTCGCAAGTGGCCATGAAGGAATTGACAACCCCTTTATTGCGTTGGTTGCGAGTTCTTGTTTGTTTGTGTAGGTGCGTGGGACTTTTGAGGAGCCTCCTACTGGATTGATACCTTGGTTCTTAGAAACTGAGGGAAATACTTATGCTACTATTGCGGCATCACCCTTTCCTCTTCAAGGAAAACCAACGCAAGCTCAAGACGTAACACGAGCCCACTCGCAGCCACCATGGTTTCTTCTCCCAACTCCTCCAAGACGAACAGAGGCAACACCCTCTCTCCCCTCTTCACCAAATCCTCCTCAAATCCACTCGTTTAACCGCCAAAATCTATGCATATGGTTCTCCCCAAGTTGGTTGAGGTATGTATTGATGCTTAACCAAGATTTATCCCAAGTGATAGTGCTGGAATTTGAGCCGAGTCGAGCCAGCGCGGATCGACTCGCTAGAGCTCGTTTTGTTAACGAGCTAGCTCGACTGGACTCGTTACTATAATGAGCTCAAAAACCCAAGATTGGCTCGACTCGTATAACTCGCAAGCTGGCTCGTTTAGTTTGTTAAGCTCATTTAATATATAAACATAAAGCCCTCAAATAAGATAAAAATGATTATGTATATATTAAACATATATATCAGTATACAATTGTAATTTTCTTGTAACGCGTGAGTCTCCTAGGAGGCTAGGCCTTCAACTGCTCGGCCTTGGGTTGTGCGCCTGGGACGTAGGCTGTTTAGTGGCTGATCTTTCTTTGTATTGGGAGTGGCTGATCTATTGTATCGAGCCTAACGAGTTACACAAGTACTTGTGAGATTGGCTCGTTTAACTTGGTCTACAAACAATCTTAAACTAAAGCTCGGCTCGACTCGTTATTCTTCGAGTTCGAGTCGATTCGAGCCGAGTCACGAGCTACTTGTTTAGCTCGTGAGCTTCGAGCTTTTTTTCCAGCCCTACCAAGTGAGTTGAGAGCAATCACTTCGTGCGCTGATTTATTACTCGTCAGCCATAGAGGAAGTTCTTCTAGGCTGCGAGAGAATTGCTCTAGTAGAGAATTCAGTATTACTTGTTCCTCAACTAAAATGGCCACATGAGTTTGAAATCCGATCGTTGGAAACGTGTTGGTTGGCATTGGCTAGGCTGCAAGCTCTGAATGGTCATTTCACCCTTGGGATTGCTCTGGATATAAATAGCCACCCCGCTCCAACTGTTATGATTGGCTGCTCTGTTTGATTTCCAACAAGTTTGTCTGAGCACCCCTCTCTGAGATATCTTCTGAGGGGAAGCCCTAGATCCTAAACTTAGATAGTCCTTGAGCACCACATAGATCTAAGTCGAGAGCTTTGAGGCCTATGACTCTTGAGAGTTGCTAACTCACTAGACGGTTAGGCATCTGTCTGAGTGACTGATTGTAGTAATGGTCACTGAGGACAAAGCCTGTTGAAGGTTTAAAAATCGCCGAGAAGGATCTACCATGAGTGAAATCAACTGAAGTTTGAGGAACTTCACACTAAGGAGAACATATGGAAAGATGTTTTCTTTTGTGTTCCATCACAAGTCCCTCAAACTAGATGTAGCTTGTGGCACCCCGACTTAGAGAAACCGGAACACCCCGTATTCCAGACCAGCGATCAATGAGAAGTCTTCTGGAATACGACACTGCTTAGCATAGAA
This sequence comes from Triticum dicoccoides, assembly GCF_002162155.2. Taxonomy (NCBI): domain Eukaryota; kingdom Viridiplantae; phylum Streptophyta; class Magnoliopsida; order Poales; family Poaceae; genus Triticum; species Triticum dicoccoides. The sequence continues at coordinate 119,863,848 of NC_041393.1, read as the reverse complement.
CAAATTACCTCTTTAATACAATCTAGATGGGTACAAGGGGATTACATCGGCACAATGACACTATGCCTGCCACAGTTGCTCTATGCAAGCAACAGGACAACACGAAGCAGCGGAATAACTACTGGCTTCAGAACAGCGACGACGGTGATGAACTCCACACCGCAGGGACTCTGATTGGAACACTTACCCTAGCTCACAAACAAGGGATCCATGGCAAACAAGTACTCAAATCCGGCATGACCTGCAAACTAGCATGACACACCAGGTCAGTACATTGAATGTACTTGCAAGCTCACAGCAACCAAGAGCAATCAAGATAGACACAACATGGCATTTACAGGTTAAACAAGGATGAACATGATACTATCTGAACAACATGGCACGTACAAGCAGAACATGATATAGCTAGAACAATATGAGCATGGCATGAGCATACGAACAGGATGATCCTAGCATGTAACATGATGACACTATCATGCACCAACTTACTCTGCTCGAGGTTACCTCATAACCATCACCTGCATAAGCTTACCATCACGGACATCACACAATCATCTCAGGATCCAATCAAGCTTGGTATTACAATACCGTAGTAATCATTACATGACCAAAAGGAGCCTGACCTTTACCCGTGATTCTCGCATAACACTACAAATATCCAACAACTCGGTATCCATGATACCATGGTGATCCTCTCACAATCACATAAAGATCAACCAACTTCTCTCATCATCGAACCGGGGTTGTTATTAAGCACATTATTATTATTACTGTTGACCCATAGTGTGACCGACTACAAACTCGGCCCATACCCGCGGGCGCAACTATCGATAGATTAAACACACACTCTGCAGAGGTTAGTACACTGTACCCACACCACGGAACCCATGGCCTTGTGCTCCTATTTGGGTGGACCAATGACATTCCGACAAAACCGATCTATTGCCATCACACTCTCCCAGCCACTCCGACAAACTCTCCTTTGGGCTAAGTCCTAGGTGGCCCCGATGCCAACCCGTGACATCCAACGGCCACTGTCGTGGCAAAACATAAATGGTCCAAGCGGGGACAACGGTATACCAACCACAACAATGGGCACAAAAGGCTTATGCCATCCTACCCGACCAAGGTAGCGCCCACGCATAACCTTCCCTCCTTGGAGGCATCGGCGAGAGACATGACAATAGACCTAGTTAGGACCCCCCATAAGGCAAATGTGGCTGCACTGGTCAGCTCGATTTGGTGGCGCCATGACTTAGCCAACAGCTGTTCAAGTTCATTTAAGTCTGGTTAAACTTGAATGCAATATGTTGTGCCATATAAAAACACAAGATGCAACTATAATGCATGATATCAACATATGCATGGGGGTGCAACATAATCATCAAGCATATCAACAACAATATATCCGAACGATCATGACATACCGACGAGCATGAAAATCACAAGTATAACACTACTCATAGCATAACGTGACCACTAACATCATAAATGAATACCATGCAAGAACATAATAATACTACCAAGTAAGCATGTAACCAACTAGATGCAACGGAACATGCATAACAACAGTACTTGATAACAGATATTAAGCATGCAACAGATGAGCATCACTACCACCAGCATGTACTACTACTACCAAGCAAGGAATACGAAAGTAAAACTAGCAAGAATACATGATAACTAGGTGCATTCAAACATGACATGAAGATGAACATGAAACTATAAGCATTCCCGAAACATCGATAACAGTAGCAAACCAAACTGGCAGTTATTAAATGTTCAAGTAGAAAACCATGGCTACTGCATGGCAATCATGCAAGTGGTTGTCATGGCTTGCCTAGGGATGAAGAATGCACCGGTGATAAGTGCGGAAAGCTCGCGAAAGGAATCGCCGGAAAGGGTTCTCCCTCGGAGGGGGATAATTAGGGGCAAGGGCAAAATGTAATTTTCACAATTTTAAAACATTATGAAAATGATACCAACATGACGGTCTCGACGAGACAAAACCGTGGGACTTGGAATCACCTGAATCGGAGTCTCGGTTCAAAAGATATAGCCCGACGAACTCGAGGGACCAATCTGTAAAAATATTTCTACAAACAGGCCCCTGAAGGAGAAAATAGAAAACGCCTTTGAGGAAATACGTCTTATGCATAGGGAGACATATTCTTAGACGCATTAGAAAAGGAATATGCTTTTGAAACAGGGAAAACATATTTTGGGCAGAGGCCGCGGGGCTTTACGCTTTCACTTACCGAAAACGCAAACTGTGGAAATGCGATTCCACTTAAACACGTGGCAGTGGCGGGGCCGGGCGTTGGGCCGCTAACGAGGTGGGTCCCACACATCTCTTATCTCTCCTCCCACCTCCATCTTATTCCCCCAATGCTCGGACGCAGCATAGAGGAGGGGTCGTTGGCACCGGCGTCAGCTCGGCCGACTCCGGCAACCGTTCGGGATGCTAAGTGTTGGGGAACGTAGTAATTTCAAAAAAAATCCTACGCACATGCAAGATCATGGTGATGCATAGCGATGAGCGGGGAGAGTGAGTCCACATACCCTCATAGACCAAAAGCAGAAGCGTTAGCACAACGTGGTTGATGTAGTCGTACGTCTTCACGATCCGACCGATCCAAGTACCGAACATACGACACCTCCGAGTTCAGCACACGTTCAGCTCGATGACGCCCACGAACTTCGATCCAGTAGAGCTTTGCAGGAGAGTTCCGTCAGCACGCCGCCGTGATGATGGTGTTGATGATGCTACCAACGCAGGGCTTCGCCTAAGCACCGCTACGATATTACCGAGGTGGAATATGGTGGAGGAGGGCACCGCACATGGCTAAGAGATCAATGATCAATTGTTGTGTCTCCAAGGGGTGCCCCTCTCCCCGTAGATAAAGGAGTGGAGGAGGGGGAGGGCCGGCCCTCTCTATGGCATGCCCTAGGGGCGTCCTACTCCCACCGGGAGTAGGATTCCCCTTTTCCTAGTAGAACTAGGAGCCCTTCCAAGTAGTAGGAGTAGGAGAGAAGGAAAGGGAAAAGAGAAGAGAAGGAAGGAGGGGGCGCCGCCCCTCCCCCTAGTCCAATTCGGACTAAGCCTTGGGGGGGGGGGGCGCAGCCTCCCCTCTCTCTTTCCGCTAAATCCCAATAAGGCCCATATACTCCCCGACGAATTCCCGTAACTCTCCGGTACTCCACAAAATACCTGAATCACTTGGAACCTTTCCGATGTCCGAATATAGTCGTCCAATATATCGATCTTTACATCTCGACCATTTTGAGACTCCTCGTCACTTCCCCGATCTCATCCGAGACTCCAAACTACCTTTGGTACATCAAAACACATAAACTCATATTATAAATCGTCACTGAACGTTAAGCATGCGGACCCTACGGGTTGGAGAACTATGTAGACATGACCGAGACACGTCTCTGGTCAATTACCAATAGTGGAACCTGGATGCTCATATTGGCTCTCACATATTCTACGAAGATCTTTATCGGTCAAACCGCATAACAACATACGTTGTTCCTTTTGTCATTGGTATGTTACTTGCCCGAGATTCGATCGTCAGTATCTCAATATCTAGCTCAATCTCGTTACTGGCAAGTCTCTTTACTCGTTCCGTAATGCATCATCCGGCAACTAACTCGTTAGTCACAATGCTTGCAAGGCTTATAGTGATGTGCATTACCGAGAGGGCCCAGAGATACCTCTCCGACAATCGGAGTGACAAATCCTAATCTCGAAATATGCCAACTCAACAAGTACCTTCGGAGACACCTGTAGATCACCTTTATAATCACCCAGTTACGTTGTGACGTTTGGTAGCACACAAAGTGTTCCTCCGGTAAACGGGAGTTGCATAATCTCATAGTCATAGGAACATGTATAAATCATGAAGAAAGAAATAGCAACATACTAAACGATCAAGTGCTAAGCTAACGGAATGGGTCAAGTCAATCACATCATTCTCCTAATGATGTGATCCCATAAATCAAATGATAACTCATGTCTATGGCTAGGAAACTTAACCATCTTTGATTCAACGAGCTAGTCAAGTAGAGGCATACTAGTGACACTTTGTTTGTCTATGTATTCACACATGTACTAAGTTTCCGGTTAATACAATTCTAGCATGAATAAGAAACATTTATCATGAAATAAGGAAATAAATAATAACTTTATTATTGCCTCTAGGGCATATTTCCTTCAGTCTCCCACTTGCACTAGAGTCAATAATCTAGATCACGTCATCATGTGATTTAACACCAATATTCACATCTGTATGTGATTAACACCCATAGTTCACATCGTCATATGACCAACAGCCAAAGGGTTTACTAGATTCAATAATCTAGTTCACATTGCTATGTGATTAACACCCAAAGAGTACTTAAGGTATGATCATGTTTTGCTCGTGAGAGAAGTTTAGTCAACGGGTGTGTCACATTCAGAGTTGTATGTATTTTGCAAATATTCTATGTCTACAATACTCTGCATGGAGCTACTCTAGCTACTTTCTCCGACTTTCAATATGTATCCAGACTGAGACTTAGAGTCATCTGGATCAGTGTAAAAACTTGCACCAATGTAACTCTTTACAACGAACTCTTTTATAACCTCTGTCGGTGTCAAAACCGACGGATCTCGGGTAGGGGGTCCTGAACTGTGCGTCTAGGCGGATGGTAACAGGAGACAAGGGACACGATGTTTTTACCCAGGTTCGGGCCCTCTCGATGGAGGTAAAACCCTACTCCTGCTTGATTAATATTGATGATATGGGTAGTACAAGAGTAGATCTACCACGAGATCAGAGAGGCTAAACCCTAGAAGCTAGCCTATGGTATGATTGTCGTTCGTCCTATGGACTAAAAACCCCCAGTTTATATAGACACCGGAGAGGGCTAGGGTTACATAGAGTCGGTTACAATGGGAGGAGATCTACATATCCGTATCGCCAAGCTTGCCTTCCACGCCAAGGAATGTCCCATCCGGACACGGGACAAAGTCTTCAATCTTGTATCTTCATAGTCCAGGAGTCCGGCCAAAGGTGATAGTTCGGCTATCCGGACACCCCCTAATCCAGGACTCCCTCAGTAGCCCCTGAACCAGGCTTCAATGACGACGAGTCCGGCGCGCATATTGTCTTCAGCATTGCAAGGCGGGTTCCTCCTACGAATACTTCATAGAAGATTTTGAACACAATGATAGTGTCCAGCTCTGCAAAATAAGTTCCACATACCACCGTAGAGAGAATAATATTTACACAAATTCAATCTGCTAACGTATTTCATGGCGTGACATCACACCACGGCCAAGCCTTTATTCGAATCGTTTTATTGTCCCACCTCAGTGCGTTTAGCGAGGCGGTTTCCTTGGCACGTCTTGTCAAAGCAGAGATCGTGTCCCCTTATTCCGGGATTCTCATCAATACGGGTGTGGGTAACCCAACCGCGTCATTTATGATGGCGCTTGGGAGATAAGCGAGTTTTACTAGGCTGGTGGGGACGCATAGCTTCGTCTGCCCATATAAGGGGATAAGGATCCACTCTTTCCATTTACGCCTTCTTCCTCCTTTGCTTATCCATCTCCGCGCACTCGAGCTCCAGCGCCCAAGTCCGCACATCCCACCTCAACCTTCTCCAGCCATGTCCGGAGCAGGAGGCAAGTGGATGGCCTCCTCCGTTACGGAGGGGCACATCAAAAAGCTGCGGAAGGCCGGATACATGTCCAACGACATCGCGCATCGGCTCCCCGACAAGGGGCAGCTCATCCCCACCCCCAGGCCTCATGAGAGGGTGGTGTTCCTCACCCACTTCCTCCATGGACTAGGTTTTCCACTTCACCCATTTGTCCGGGGGCTCATGTTCTACTACGGTCTGGATTTCCACCATCCGGCCCCAAATTTCATCCTCAACATCTCGGGGTTCATCGTCGTGTGCGAGGCCGTCCTCTGCATCCAGCCCCACTTCGGCTTATGGCTGAAGACCTTCAATGTCAAGCCGAAGGTAGTGGGCGGCCGCCAAGCGGAGTGCAGAGGTGCCATGGTGGACAAGATGGCCAACGTCCTATGGCTCGAGGGCTCCTTCGTGGAGACCATAAAGGGGTGGCAATCGGGGTGGTTCTACGTCACCGAGCCACGCGACCCTAAATGGGCAGCGGCCCCCGAATTCCGATCTGGCTTCCCTACACGGCTCACCTCCTGGAGGAGAAGGGCTTGACGTGGGGTAATTCGGAAGAGCTGACCGGACTTCAAACCTGCGTCCAACACCTGGTGAACAAGAAGCTCAAGCTTGTCAACATAGTCCAGGTCATGCTCATCCGCCGGATCCTCCCGTGCCAACAACAGGCCTTCAGCTTGTGGGAGTTTGATCCGGCACAACACCAAACCTTGAGCAGGCTCTTCAACACTACGTATGAAGATGCCTGGAAGGTGCTGTTCAAGGGCGCCGAGGCTCCCGCATCCGCTACCGAAGATCGCGGATTCAGCTCGCAGCGTCAAGCCAACGAGGTAAGCTACTTTACCCTTTATAGGACTCTTGGTTTCCATAGTTTGACTCTATGCGGGATCTAAACTCCCTTGCCTTTGACAGGATTGGCAGAAGACGTCTGGGCAGGTTGATTGTCCGGCTCCCTTGCCAGAAGACCCAGCGGACGCCCGATTGACGGGGCTGCTGGTTCCGGCACCTCACGTGGTGCCGGAGAAGAAGGCCAAGAAGAAGGCCACGAGAACTCGAAGGAGTTCCCGGCGCCAGGTGTTGTCGGACTCATCGTCCAATGACTCCGAGGCGGACTCGTCCCGCGAAGACGAGGAGGAGGAAAAAGAGGCTTCTCCCCCATCTGGGGGAGAGAAGAAAAGGAAGGCCGCCCCAACTGGGGAGGCTGGAGGGTCCAAGAAGGGAAGGACCCTCCCTCCGGACTACTCCACCAACACCGACGATGGCGAGGAGGAGTGGCCACCGAGGGCTAAGCCCCTGGCCAAATCGTAAGTGTCCGGATACCAGAATAACTCATGGCATTTCATTTGTCACACAGAATCTCCTAACACCGAATATAACCCTGCAGCCCGCCCAAGGACGGGCTCGACGCTTCAACGAGCGGCTCCCTGGATTCGTCGGACGTGAATAGCACCTCAGTTCTGGCTGCCTCATCTCCTCGTGTTGCGGATGACGCCGAGGTGGGGTCCCAAAAGGGGCCCAGCCAGGAGGAGGTGGTCCAGGAGGCGCCGCAAGGCAACCTCCCGGACTCCAGGTGCAAGGGGGATAAAACCCCAAAGGGCTCTAAGTCCGGCCCTGGGCCGGACTCCACACCGGAACCTTCAGTGGTTCCGGAGTCTGACAGGCGGCCCCTTCGTAAGAAGGGCAAGACTGCGACACCGGTGACCTCCGTCCAACCGGAGGCACCGGATAATTTGCTGGAGGCGCTTAACGGCGCCTCCATCGACGAGAAGCACTGCACTGTTATGAGTGTGGTGATCCAGAAATTTCAGTCCGCCAAAAGCGGGCTAACTGAAGCCTGTGCGAGCCTTCTAACAGGCTTTGAGGTAAGTATTTAAGATATGTAAAAAATGTTACCACATAGACAATAGCCCCTGATGCTCAGTTTGGTGTTCGGAAAGAAAAGCCGAACTGAGGATCTAAAAGATGTACGCAGGAGTCTAACATAGGTATGTCAATATGGGAATGCAAACTGCGCTGCTGACCTATGCCGCACTAACTGCGGAGGTCAATGCATTGAAGCAGAGACTCGAGCGGTCCGACAACGAGCTCGGCCTTGCCAAAAAGCAGCTCGACGACAGGGAAGGTAAGTAATACCTTATGGAAGTATATAAAATATGTGGTTGCCAAAAATGACAGGAATAACACGAGTATTGCAGGGGCCACAAACGAGGTGGCGACCCTGAAGGAAGCGGTGTCCAAGGCCGAAAGCAATGCGGCCGCGGAGCGCACCAAGCGAGAGAAGCAGGAGGCGCGGGTGGCGGAGGTGCGGCAAAAGCTCCAGGCTCTCGTGAAAAAACATGAGAGTTTGGAGCATGACTCAAAGACTCGAGAGTCCGAGCTCGCCTCGGCCCTTGAGAGCGCCAAAGCCGCTAAGGCCGAAGCCCAAAAAGCCCTCCAGGAAATTGAGGCATTGAAGAAGATAGCGGCGGGTAAGGCATTCTTTATGCAAAGCAAGCACGTGAAAGTGAATTATCTGTTACTTACCCGAATCCGGAGCTCTCCAGGAGCATTCGCAGATCTGCCCCGCAGTGTGTCCAATGCTGCCGCGTTCTACCGAGCCGAGGAGGGGAGTTCGACGGAGAAGGTGTTCTGGTCTCAGTATGCTGAGGCCGGTCACCCGGTGCCCTTGAGCGACCAGCTGAAGCAGCTGGTCGAGCTCCATAAGGTGGCCGAACAGGCCATGAAGGGCCTCATAGTTTGGCTGTGGCCTAAGGAAGCCATGCTTGGGAGCTACTTCGGGCTGGTGAGGCGGCTGGTGGACGCCTGTCCATGGATTGAAGTCGTCAAGCACTCCGTCTGCATCGAAGGTGCCTGTAGGGCCCTTGCCCGTGCTAAAGTGCACTGGGGCAAGATGGACGCTGAGAAGCTTGTGACGGACAGACCACCGCCGGGCAAGGAGTATCGCAAGCCCGATATGTACTATGAGGGCGTCCTGAAGGGTGCCCGCCTTATAGCGGTTGAATGCTCCAAAGATGTAATTTTTGAGTAAACTCGCATTTGTTATCCTGTACGCTGAAAACTTGTTCATATGCGCTAAGCAACGCTTGTGAATTTAAAATATTACCTTCTATGCGGCCGTTTATTAAATTTGAGAGATGGCGAGTCGTCGGCTTCTGCCCCCATGCCACGAGTGCTGGGGTGTTCGGGATAAACCTGAGCGCTCTTTTTCCCATTCTTGGGTCCTTCGAGGGAGGCACTCAATGCAACGAACGAGGCAACCGGACTATAATGCTTGAACACTCTCACTTAGCCATAGAATTCTATAATTTTAAATTTCGGTGAAGCCCCTGGTATTCGGAAGACCGAGTTCGGGGCGCTATCCACGCCTGGGCCGGACAAAGCCGACTCCTCGCTCTAAGCGGCAGAAGTCTTTAGGGACTCGAAAACCTCTCAAACAGCGACCGGCTCACGCCCTATCATGACGGTCAGTTTTAGCTTTCTCCACTGAGGTGCTTAACCCAGCTCAACCGGGGCACAATCGCAGTGGTTCTCCCAGCGCTACCTTAGCCGATATAACGGAACGTAAGGTACCAAAACATGGGAGCCGGGCAAATCCAACTATTGACCCAAGACATGATTCGGAGCCGATGCATATAATGCTATAAGTTCGGGGTGCCGAACTTGTAAAAGTGTCGGACTTATCACACCATATTTTGGGGTACTTAAGCCCCTGGTGTATGTAGCCGTACCAAAGTGTACGGGTGCAACATGTCATAAGTGAACATATATAGATAATAAAAAAAAGGAATGCAATAATAGGCAGAAGCTATGTATTGTTTATTTAAAAAGGCTGCGGTAAAAGCAGAACGATACAAATAGTGCGATAAGAAATGGACGGGACTATTTGACATGTCCCCCTCCAGGGGCGAGCTGCGGGATGATATGTGAAACAAGTATACTGCTTGTTATAGAGACCACCTGGACACTCGACGTAGCTTTCTGCTTCCCTGGTTGTTGCATCGTGTGTTCGGTGATTCTACTGCCGGACAGGGCTTCTTGAGAAAGGAGTCCTGAAAGTAAGAGAAAAAAGAATGACACAATCGGCAGCCCCTGGTGCGATTGAGCCGCATTCTGGGCCTACCGTGGTCGTGCCCCTCCCCCTATGCCCATGGTATTTCCAGAGCGTAATTATGTACGCGTAGTACTGGTTTCACAATTTCGCGAGGGCTGGGGTTGGGGCCGCATTGCTACGCGTGCTCGAGACGTGCTAGGCGGTCTTGTTGTAGGTTACTCCGGGCGCACTTGATGGTGTCCGGACGTTTAATAGCCGGACTCGAGGATTGCCTTGAGAGGCTGCTTTGTACTTCCGCCGCGAGGGCCGCCGTATGCTCCTCCGTTCGGAGAGAGCGTTCGGTGTTTCCGTTGACCGTAATGACTCCTCGAGGACCTGGCATCTTGAGCTTGAGGTATGCGTAGTGCGGCACCACATTGAACTTGGCAAATGCGGTTCGTCCGAGCAGTGCGTGATAGCCGCTGCCGAACAGGACTATGTCGAAGATTAACTCCTCCCTTTGGAAGTTATCCGGGGATCCGAAGACCACTTCAAGTGTAACTGAGCCTGTACAGTTGGCCTCTACACCTGGTATGACGCCTTTAAAGGTCGTCTTTGTGGGTTTAATCCTTGAGGGGTCTATGCCCATTTTGTGCACTGTATCCTGATAAAGCAGGTTCAGGTGCTGCCGCCGTCCATCAGGACTCTAGTGAGGTGAAATCCATCAACGATTGGGTCGAGAACCAATGCAGCGAATCCGCCATGGTGGATGCTAGTGGGGTGGTCGCTTCGATCAAAAGTGATCGGGCAGGAAGACCACGGATTGAACTTTGGGGCGACTGGATCCATCGCATATACGTCCCATAGTGCACGCTTCCGCTCCCTTTTGGGTACGTGGGTTGCGTATATCATGTTCACCGTCCGCACTTGTAGGGGGAAGCCCTTCTGTCCTCTATTGTTTGGCGGCTGGGGCTCCTCCTAGTCATCGCTATGCAGCCCCTTGTCGTTGTTTTTGGCATTTAACTTGCCTGCCTTCTTGAACACCCAACAATCCCTGTTGGTGTGGTTGGCTGGTTTTTCGGGGGTGCCGTGCATCTGGCACGAGCGATCGAGTATTCGATCCAAATTGGACGGGCCCAGAGTATTTCTTTTGATTGGCTTTTTCCGCTGACCGGGTTTAGAGCCTCTGAATCCGGCATTGACTGCCGTTCATCAGCATTATCACCGTTAATGCGGCGCTTGTGCTTGTTGCAACGCGACCTGCCGTTGCTGTCCTTGGTATCCGAATTACCAGGGCTCTTGGTCATGTTGTTACTACTTGCTAGCCAGCTGTCCTCTCCCGTGCAAAAGTAGGTCATGAGTGTTGTGAGGGCTGCCATGGATTTCGGCTTTTCCTGTCCTAGGTGCCGGGCAAGCCACTCATCGCGGATGTTATGTTTGAAGGCTGCAAGGGCCTCTGCATCCGGACAGTCGACTATTTGATTTTTCTTGGTTAGGAACCGTGTCCACAATTTTCTGGACGATTCCTCTGGCTGCTGAATTATGTGGCTTAGGTCATCAGCGTCTGGTGGTCGCACATAGGTGCCCTGGAAGTTGTCGAGGAATGCGGCTTCCAGGTCTTCCCAACAACCAATTGACTCCGCTGGCAAGCTGTTAAGCCAATGTCGAGCTGGTCGTTTAAGCTTGAGTGGGAGGTATTTGATGGCGTGTAGATCATCACCGCGGGCCATGTGGATATGAAGGAGGTAGTCCTCGATCCATACCGCAAGATCTTTTGTGCCATCGTATGATTCGATGTTTACGGGTTTGAAACCCTCGGGGATTTGATGATCCATTACTTCATCTGTGAAGCATAGTGGGTGTGCGGCGCCCCTGTACTGGGCTATATCACGACGTAGCTCAAATGAGCTTTGTCTGCTGTGTTCGGCTCGGCCAGATTTGCTGTATCTGGCATGACGGTTATCGTCACGTGTAGTGAGGCGCCCACGCGATCCGCAGATCGATCTTGTTTGCCTTGCCTTGTCCTCCAATATATCTCGCAGGTCTGGCGCATTTCCCTGTGCCTTGGTACTTTTTGAGCGACGCCGCGGTGCGGCTTGAGTGGAGGGCCGAGAGGCCTCTCTGTCGTGGCCACGAGGTGGCCGGTCGACCGCATCATGCGCTGGTGATGTAGGTTTGGGTGCTTCCTCCTCTAATCGGGGTAGCAGCTTGCGTTTTGGGTAGCTCTTGGAGGGGCGTTTGAGTTCATACTCTTCGGCCGCAAGGACTTCAGTCCATCTGTTAGCTAGCAAGTTTTGCTCAGCTCTAAGCTGTTGCTGCTATTCTTGAGGCTGCTTGCCGTGGCCATAAGCCTGCGTTTGAAGCGCTCCTGTTCGACGGGATCCTCAGGCACGACAAATTCGTCATCGTCGAGGCTTGCCTCGTCTTCGGAGGGAGGCATGTAATTATCGTCCTATACCTCTCTGTCAGCCGCTCTCTCATGAGGGCAGGCTTCTCCATCCTCCTGCGCTGAATCCTGCTATAGGGGGTTGTCTTCGGCACTTTCCGGGGTGTTATTGTCTCCCGTGCCGGAATCACCATTTTTGCTGTGGCGGGATTTAGAGGAGCGCCGCTGACGCTGGCGCTTAGGCTATTTCTTGGAGGGGTCATCCTCCGTTGTTCCATCGCCATTCCCATCTTTTGGGATGTCCACCATGTATATGTCGTATGATGAGGTGGACTTCCAGTGCCCTGTAGGCGTTGGTTCTTGGTCGTCTCCTGCATCGTCGTCCATACCGTCGATGTCTTCAGAGTCGAAGTCGAGCATGTCGGTTAAATCATCGATAGTGGCTACGAAGTGGGTGGTGGGTGGGCTTTGAATTTCTTCTCGTCCGCATCCCAACCTTCCTGACCATAATCCGGCCAGGGCTCTCCTGATAAAGAGAGAGACTTTAGCGAATTCAGGATGTCGCCAAAGGGCAAGTGCTGAAAGATGTCCGCAGAAGTGAACTCCATGATCGGCGCCCAATCGGATTCGATTGGCAGGGGCGCGGAAGGTTCGGAGTCCGGAGAGGAGTCCGACACCTTGGAGTCACGAGCTTCGCAAAGGACAGGGTTGGTGTTCGTCTCGATCGCCGTAGAGATAGCAGCCCCCGAGGCGGTGTCCAGCCACCCGTCCTCGATCGGCCCAGTCGGCTCCGAGCTAAGGGTCGGAGCGGACACTGGTGCGGCCTCCAGGGCACTGTCCGGCGGCAAAGCTAGATCATGGCCATCGTGACAGTGCGGCGCGCTTGGCTGTGGTTCGAACCCGTCGAAGATCAAGTCTCCGCGGACATTAGCCGTATAGTTCAAACTTCTAAATATGACCTGATGGCCAGGGGCGTAGCTTTCGATCTGCTCCAGATGGCCAAGCGAATTGGCCCGCAGTGCAAAGCCACCGAATACGAAGATCTGTCCAGGGAGAAAAGTCTCACCCTGGACTGCATCGTTGTTGATGATCGGAGGAGCCATCGGGCCTAAAGATGACGACACAGAGGAACTCTCAATGAAAGCACCAATGTCGGTGTCAAAACCGGCAGATCTCGGGTAGGGGGTCCCGAACTGTGCGTCTAGGCGGATGGTAACAGGAGACAAGGGACACGATGTTTTTACCCAGGTTTGGGCCCTCTCGAGTGAGGTAAAACCCTACTCTCGCTTGATTAATATTGATTATGGGTAGTACAAGAGTAGATATACCACGAGATCAGAGAGGCTAAACCCTAGAAGCTAGCCTATGGGTATGATTGTCGTTCGTCCTATGGACTAAAACCCCCCGGTTTATATAGACACCGGAGAGGGCTAGGGTTACACAGAGTCGGTTACAATGGGAGGAGATCCCCATATCCGTATCGTCAAGCTTGCCTTCCACGCCAAGGAATGTCCCATCCGGACATGGGACGAAGTCTTCAATCTTGTATCTTCATAGTCCAGGAGTCCGGCCAAAGGTGATAGTTCGGCTATCCGAACACCCCCTAATCCAGGACTCCCTCAACCTCCATAATCGAGAAACATTTCCTTAGTCCTTACTAAGGATATTCTTGACCGCTGTCCAGTGATCTACTCCTAGATCAAAATTGCACTCCCTTGCCAAACTCAGAGCAAGGTATGCAATAGGTCTGGTACACAGCATATCATACTTTATAGAACCTATGACTGAGGCATAGGGAATGACTTTTCATTCTCCTTCTATTTTCTACCATGGTCGAGTTTTAAGTCTTACTCAACTTCACACCTTGCAACGCAAGTAAGAACTCCTTCTTTGACTGTTCCATTTTGAACTACTTCAAAATCTTATCAAGGTATGTACTCATTGAAAAATCTTTATCAAGCGCCTTGATCTATCTCTATAGATCTTGATGCTCAATATGTAAGCAGCTTCACCGAGGTCTTTCTTTGAAAAACTCCTTTCAAAATACTACTTTATGCTTTTCAGAAAATTCTACATTATTTGCGATCAACAATATGTCATTCACATATACTTTATCAGAAATGTTGTAGTTCTCCCACTCACTTTCTTGTAAATACAGACTTTACCGCAAGTCTGTATAAAACTATATGCTTTGATCAACTCATCAAAGCATATATTCCAACTCTGAGATGCTTGCACCAGTCCATAGATTGATCACTGGAGCTTGCACATTTTGTTAGCACCTTTAGGATTGACAAAACCTTCTAGTTGCATCATATACAACTCTTCTTTAAGAAATCCATTAAGGAATGTAGTTTTGGCATCCATTTGCCAAATTTCATAAAATGTGGCAACTTGCTAACATGATTCGGACAGACTTAAGCATCGCTACGAGTAAGAAAATCTCATCATAGTCAACACCTTGAACTTTGTCAAAAACCTCTTTCAACAAGTCTAGCTTTGTAGATAGTAACACTACTATTAGTGTTCGTCTTCCTCTTTGACGATCAATTTATTTCTATGGCTTGCCGATCATCGGGCAAGTCCACCAAAGTCCACACTTTGTTCTCATACATGGATCCCATCTTAGATTTCATAGCCTTAAGCCATTTCGCGGAATCTGGGCTCATCATCGCTTCCTCATAGTTCGTAGGTTCGTCATGGTCAAGTAACATGACCTCCAGAACATGATTGTCGTACCACTCTAGTGCAGATCTTACTCTGGTTGACCTACGAGGTTCAGTAGTAACTTGATCCAAAGTTTCATGATCATCATCATTAACTTCCTCACTAATCATCACTGGAACTGGTTTCTGTGATGAACTACTTTCCAATAAGGGACCAGGTACAGTTACCTCATCAAGTTCTACTTTCCTCCCACTCACTTCTTTTGAGAGAAACTCCTTCTCTAGAAAGGATCCATTTTTAGCAACAAATATCTTGCCTTTCGGATCTGTGATAGAAGGTGTACCCAATAGTTTCCTTTGGGTACTCTATGAGACGCATTTCTCCGATTTGGGTTCGAGCTTATCAGGTTGAAACTTTTTCACATAAGCATCACAGCCCCAAACTTTAAGAAACGACAACTTTGGTTTCTTGCCAAACCACAGTTAATAAGGCGTCGTCTCAATGGATTTGATGGTGCCCTATTTAAAGTGAATGCAGCTATCTCTAATGCATAACCCCAAAACGATAGTGGTAAATCGGTAAGATACATCATAGATCGCACCATATCCAATAAAGTGCGGTTACGACATTCGGACACACCATACCGATGTGGTATTCCAGGTGGCGTGAGCTGTGAAACTATTCCACATTGTTTTAAATGAAGGCCAAACTCGTAACTCAAATATTCTCCTCCACGATCAAATCATAGAAACTTTATTTTCATGTTACAATGATTCTCCACTTCACTCTGAAATTCCTTGAACTTTTCAAATGTTTCAGACTTGTGCTTCATTAAGTAGATATACTCATATCTGCTCAAATCATCTGCGAAGGTCAGAAAATAACGATACCCGCCACGAGCAAAAACACTCATTGGACCGCATACATCGGTATGTATTATTTCCAACGAGTAAGTAGATCGTTTCATTGTTCCAGAGAATGGAGTTTTAGTCATCTTGCCCAAAGGCACGGTTCGCAAGCATCAAATATTTAGGGCATTTCCGCTACCAGTGACCAATTCCTTCATATCATTTCCTGTATATCAAGTATACCCTTGTTCACTTTGCCATCCTTCTTATCCACCAAATATTTAGGGCATTTCCGCTTCCAGTGACCAATTCCTTTGCAGTGGAAGCACTCAGTTTCAGGCTTTGGTCCAGTTTTTTTGCCCGGACGCACTTCCTTGCGTGCGAGGATGTAGCTGGTGCGTCCCAGTAGTCAGGGGGCGAATCATTTTTTTTTGCCCGGACGCACTTCCTTGCGTGCGAAGATGTAGCTGGTGGGTCCCAGCAGTCAGGGGGAAACGTTTTTTTCGTGAAATATGGTGGCCTGTCCGGTGGGTCCCCGCTGTCAGGTGGAGGAATAATTATTTTGCGCGTAATAAGGAGGCACTTCCTTGCGGCCGCCGTGGACCCAGCTGTCAGCCTCTCCACGCACAGTACTCTTCCGATGGAAGCCGGTCGTTGACCACATTGACCATGCCGCGTCGAGAGCACCACAGCGGTGGACGATGGCGAGGCCTAGGAAGGGGACGACGCAGAGCCAAGGAAGACGCAGCAGTGGATGCCCACACGAAGAGGAGTACGAGGGTGAGGCTGCCGTCACCGCAGATTGACAGGGGGTGTGGGTGAGTAGAGGGATGGCCTGGCCAGCGGTGGGAGTAGTAGGGGGTGGTGAGGCCTCCGCGGCATCACAGCCGGCCATGGGAGGCAGGAGCACGCGGCACGATCGGCGCTGCTTTGGGCGGCTGGAGCACGAAGACCAGAGATTCAAGAAGCACTACGGCCATTGGATGGATATCGTACGATCACTGGAGCTAGAGTCGTTCATATTGACTAAGTTGAGAAAGCCCGCGGTCCCCGTAAACTTAGTAGGCCCACAAGTCAGCCTCCCACCAAAGTGAGTCCCAGCTAGAAGGGGGAGTATTCATTTTTTTGTGCGTAATAAGGAGGCATTTCCGGTGGGTCCGAGCTGACAGCGGGGGGAACATTTTTTTTGCAAAATACAGAGACCCTTCCGGTGGGTCCCAGCTATCAGGTGGAGGAATCATTATTTTGCATGTAATAAGGAGGCATTTTCCTGTGTGGGCCCCTACTGTCAGCCTCTTCCGATGGCTGTTCTTTGTTGACCATGTTGACCTCGCCGCACCGAGAGCACAAACGCGGTGGACAAGGGCGAGGCCCAGGAAGAGAACCACCCGGAGCCGGCGAAGCCACCGTAGCGGATGCCCATGCTGAGGGGAGAACAAGCGCTGACTGGTCGGCTGCAGGGTGAGGCTGACGTCGCCGGAAAATAACAGGATGTGTGGGTGGTTAGAGGGATGGCCTAGCGGCAGCACGACCAGCCACGGGAGGAGGGAGTAGGCAGTCCCGCCGGCGCTGGTTTGGGTGGCTGGAGCAGGAAGATCAGAGATCGAAGAAGCACGGCGGCCGTTGGATGGACATCCAACAGTCACTGCTTTGTGTTGACTAAGTTGACAAAGCCTTGCGTACGCGTCAAAACAAATTTTAGGACAGCATCATCGTCAACGTAGTAGGCCCAGAAGTCAGCCTCCAAATCTGTGGAAAACAGCATACAACCCATTAGCCATTATTTTCAATAATTTACAGCCCATTTGCTAATTCTTAAGGATATTTGAAGCTCATATTCTTTTTATTAGCATTACAGACCATATAGTCTGGGCACTGCTAAAAAAACGAAATTTTGCATATTTCGGTGGGGTCCGAACTCTTTTAGTCATGAAATTTGGAGTCACGTTAAAAATAGTTTTCAAAAAATTATATCAAAATAAAATTCAAAAAACAATTCTTCACAAAAAAAATGAATGAAATTTAGAATCTTAACTAGCAAGATGCCCATTCGTTGCACGGAACATGAAGATGCATTTGTATGAGTAGTTTATCTTGTGGGTGAAAAGATGATATTTTAATGTAATTCCCAGTTGGCTTTGGTTTTTATAAGAGTAGAGAGTAGAGAAATCCTGAAAAAATGATATTTTAATGCAATTGCCGGTTGGCTTTGGTTTAAAAATTTACAACCCATTTCTTACAACTTATAGACCGTTTTCTGGGGAAGCCCATTTCTTATCCCTCCTCGTCTTGAAAGATTTGCATCCTAGCAGGGCTGAGAAAAGCAAGTAGGCCTCGGTTTTGGTATTCTCCAAAAAAAAGAACTGGGCTAGCCAATTTTAGAAAGAAAAAAATATCAACTGGGCTCGTCATGTGCTTAATAAAAGCGTAAGCGTGGGCTAGACGGGCCACAGCCCCAGCACAACGCGCAGTTGAGCTCCGTCTCTCAAACTGAAAAACAACTGGGCGAGCTGCTGGGTCCTTGGTGTTATCCGCTCGTTGTGTAATTTTTTGGCTTGTAATAACGAGGCACCTGCTTGCGAAATGCAATGACCCTGGTGGGTCCCTACTGTCAGCCTCTCCACATACAGTCATCTCCTGATTCCTCTTGGTTGTTGACCATGTTGACAACACCAGACAGTGGCAAGCACAACGAGCTAACCAAGGCGGAGAACGACGGCAAGGCCTCGGACGGGAACGAACAACAGCCATGAAAGATGCGGCAGTGTAGTGGCAGGTCGAGGGGAGTACGAGGGCAACAACATGCAAGTAAAGCATACAAATGGTACAAAAAGCCCAAGGATTAGTTGTTCATCAAAATTTTAGACAAAACCCAGATTGAACATGACAGTAACATCTAACCCAACCACTCTTTTTTGCAGTCACAAACAAATGGATCGGTCTGATCCATAAAATCAACATCCTGTGCAAAAAAATTATTTTAGGATGTCTACAACTTGTTGTAAATAGAAGCCGAGCACGTTTAGAAGCCCATTTGTCCACCTGAAACTTCTTTTTTTGCTGTTCAACATGTTCGTCCGTGAGAAATCTCTTGCTGTAAAAATTAAGCCTCATGGACAATAGTAACCTCGCATTCAACAGGAAGAATGTGACAAAGCTTCTGTTTGCCTGGTTGGATGCATATCGTCCTATCGCTATTGTCCTCAAATGAATGTCATGAGAACCGAGAAAATCCTTGTGCTTATTACGCCAACGATTGGTTATATGTTTTTGTCCATGTGGTTCTGCCTAAGTAGACATGAAGATTGAAAACAGTTAAGGTCTGAAAAAAGAGTATGTCGAAAGAACGACAGCTGAACAGTTAATTCTAGTACAATATATACGGGCTTTCAATGTGCATGAAATCATCACCTCTATGTATAAATTCTCCGAAGATCGAAAGCATTGCAGCAAGCCAATAATTATGTCCAGATCAAAACTATACATTCTGATATATGTGATCTTGACAGAATCCAACAGCATTGATAGGCTATCAATGGACGAACTCTTCATTAAGCATATAACATAATATTAGTACCCAAAGTGTACAACAAGATGATATAAAACTTATGCGCATAAATGAAAAATGCAGCATATGATTACAAATATGTAGATGATAACATACGATACCTGAAAAGGTGAGGAGCCAAACACCAACTCCTTGTGATTATTAAACGGGTCACGAATTACACCCAAGGTCTCCAGTTTGGGCGCAGAGACGACAGTTATTTCTGAAGGTGTATAAAAATTACGAAGGAGCAACCTTTCAAGTGAAGGGGCATCTTCGATGATGAGCTGCTGTCCTTCAAAACAAATTCCAATGCTTTTAAGGTGAGGCGACTTTATTTGGAGACAACTGATACCGACTTCTATTCCCAAAACAATCAGCAAGCGCTCCAGGGCAGGGCAACTAGAGTGGATGATGCTGTGCAGTGAGGCCTCCGACAGATAAACCACCACAAGCAAAAGTTTTTTTTAGCAGTGGGAGTCGAAGCATTTGTACCAGATCATCTGGTAGATGGCACCGGGCGAAGGTGGCGGTGTGGAGACAGGAGGAAAACTGCGAGATGGACAACGGTGGTGTGGGCACGAATTCTTGGTATGTTCGTGGTATGAAACTTTCGTGGTAATGGTAGAACTCAAACTGCTGGAGTTTTCCGAATTCAGGCGATGTCAGCCAAGCGTCCACCTTGCCGGGTATGGACATCAGGTAGCTTGTCGGGATGCAGAGACATTGAACGGGGCTCTGCTGGTGAGAAGAGACGATGGCTCTGATGAGATCAAATTCAGGAAGGACAGATATCTAACGACAGTCGAGATTGAGGGGCGTGGTGCGCCATAGAGGGCGCCACTGAGTTGAGAGGACTTGTGTGCGGCAGCAATCCTTGGTGGGGAGAAGCGAAATGATCTCCTCAAGGATGACGTCCGGGAGATCGCTGATGCGGTCCACCAGAGATTCTACCGGTTCCTCAGATCCGGGTGGGGGCGGGGGGGGGGGGCTCGCCGCTTCTCCCCGCGCTACCGGGTGCGGGATCTACAACCGGCGTTGCCACTGGCGGGAGCCTCATATTTTTGGCGCTGGGGCCAGCCGACTCCATTTTCCTTGTGGTCGTCACGCCGAGCTCACGGGTTTGAGTAGAGTAGCCAGAGACGAGCCTAGTGGTAGTGCGAGTGGGGAAGAAGGAGGGCCGGGGATTTCTGTTGGAGTGGAAGAAGAGGAGCAGGCGTTTTCTGTACGGGTGAGGAAGAATGTGAGCGGGGTTTTCTGGACGAGTGAGGAAAATTGGGGAGCGGGGGAATTGGGTGGGGAGACGGAAGCAGGAGAGCGAGCTGTTCGTGTTTATAAAGCACGGTGCACTAACTACTCGCTTTTTCCCAAGAACCGCTCTCTTCTTTTGCGTTGCTGCATGACTGGCCATGCATGCAGGATGCATATGCTCGCCGGCCACTGCATGTGCCTGGTTTGTTACTAGGCCTATTTAATAGGGTGGTTATGGAGTAAATTAAGGAGATTTATTTTCTCTGTGTGCATCCACCAAATTAGAGGATGCGGTACTAGATGCAGACACTCACATTAAACTAACATTCAGAAGAACAAAAGTTCAGCATGTCTATGGATCTCAATGATTCACCATACTATAACCAATATACAAAATTGTGAGAAGGTGTGGAAATAAAGAAAATTGGTCGATGCTTCTTTGAGCAAAGGGCCTCCCTGTGCATGCATTAATTTCCTGGGCATGCTTGTTTCTTCTCAATGTTGCGAGCACTTTGAGCATGTTGGCAAGTCCACAGCTATCTAGCTGCCTCATCTTGCAATTGATGCTGACACATTTGCAGTAAACACATGAGGCAATAGAGATGACTCAACATGGGTCCATATTGTGCAGTTCCCCTGATATCCTATTCATTGTCCTGAATCTGAAAAGATAGGAAAACAGTAGCTATACTTAAACGGTGTTGCAAAACAGTAGCACATATCAATAGCCCGGCATGACAAAACACGATCATCTGGACGAAGGGGATACTGACCTGCCTGAGGAAGATTACATATAATTTCATAAGTCCTTGGTTGATTTCCACCTTCGGCTGCACTACTTGATTGCTCCTCCAGACATGACAGGATCGTTCCGCACTGCATTCAGCAAGTCAACGTATGAATAAGCTAATTTCATCTTGCGGTGGTCATTGTACCTAGTTACGAATGTAGGAATACCTGGAGCACCATGAGGTTAGCTGACAGCAGGTAGATGCAGGCATATAAATTTTGTGCGGTGCTACCAAAATTGAGGTTTGTATCCCTTCCCGTTATGAGAATTCTTCTTGAAGTTGGTAGAATGTGACGGCTTGTTCTTTGCATCAAACTTGCTTTTCCCCTGAGATTTGTTCTTGTTGTTTTGGGGCTGGTTGGGTTGGAAGTTCTTCTCGTGTACCATGTGGGACTAGAAGCTCCCTCAGCGACCCGAGCACGTGTGTCTTTTGCTCTCGCCTTCTCCTCAAAATCAAGAGTGCTAATGAGATCCAAAACAGAAAACTCATGTCTCTGGTTTTCCAGAGAAGTAGCAAAATCAGTCCACGAAGGTAGAAGCTTGGCAATGATGGTCCCAGCAACAAATTTGTCTGGCAACACACACTTAAAGTACTCAAGTTCCTTAGAGAGTGACTGTATCTCATGAGTCTGCTGAACAACAGAGTGCTCATCAGTCATCTTGTAGTCACAGAATTGCTCCATGACGTACAACTCGTTGCCAGTGCCCGAGGGCCCAAACGTGGCCTCGAGCACAGCCCACATGTCTTTGCCGCTGTCAAACAACATATACAAATCCACAATGGAATCGTCAACAACACTCAGCAGGGAGGCTTTGAAGAGGGTATCCATGTTCTGAAAAGCTTCATGTTGTGTAGGATTAAGATCGCCCTCAGGCTTACCCTTAGTGGCGTCATAGCAGCACATGATCTGAAACCAATATACTGCTCTTGTGCGCCACCTTTTATATTGCACCCCCTTAAAAGTAGGCGGCTTCAAAAGCACAGCAAAACACTCGGGGTAAATTGCATGTGATCAGGTTTTTGGATTGCATTGTTGAATATATGAGCAATCTAGTATGAGATTTAATCTGAATCAGCAGTAAATAGATCATGACGACAATTGCAAACATCAAAGTAATGATGCGGACTAAACCAGGAGGACAGAATCACATACTGTACAGCGGGAGCAGAACCGATGTGGTTGATGTTTTCACTCATGTCGTTGATGAAGAGGTTACCGAGGTCGGGGAAGAAGGTTGTCATTGAGGAAGTCGTCGCTGGCAGTAGTCATAGGAGTGTGCTCCCCAAAAACCTGATCGCCCCTCTCCCGTACAGGATCACGAAAGGCGGGGTTCGGAGGACTGCTATCCCTTCTCGCGGTGCATGCCGGAAGGAGGGCTGGAGAAGAATTGCATGGCGGCGCTAAGATCTGGAACGGTGCGAAACCATATGATACAGCAGCGGCTAGGGTAGAGAATGTCAGGTCGGAGTATAAAAGTAGGCCTTTGGCCCCCAAACCCCATGTCCAAGTCAATAATAGCTCAAAAAAAGTCAATAATAGCCCCACCAAGGTTTGGCTCAAAAAACGGAGTAATTAAGGCGTCCGTTAGTCGCTTTAGTATAAATACAATATCATTAATAATGGCCCCACCTTTTGTCTCACAAAGTAGAGTATGTTGGAGTACAACCGGCTACACGTTTACAATCCACTTCTCTTCTCTCTCCTATTCTCTCTCCTTCAACTAAGCACAAATACTATATTTAAATCCTTATAGCCTGCTTATGTCATCTAATTATAGTAGTACTTGCTCTAAAAGTTACTATCCACTGTGTAGTCTGAAATGCCGGGCGTGCAGCGGGCGGTGCCCTCGGTCGGCGCGCCGCTTCAATGGCGGAAGCAGTGAGATGTCGTGTCGCCCTGACTTGCCATCAATGTGGAGCGGCAGGCTCAGCTGGCACCGGGTGGGAAGCGCGCGCAGGAGGGGGGAGGGGTTTTTGTTGGGCCAAGAAGGTGAGAAGCCAACTTGGGATCGGTCCGGACGTGGAAATATCATGTGCTCCCATACTCTGCATATGACACTAGTGTATGTTACTACTCCCTCCTTTCCGGTTTATAGAGATGTTTAGAGTAACATAGTAATATGTTACAGTACAAGTTACTCCCCACTATGACCAACCTTGGCCTCTCCCAGTGCTCCACCATGTATAGCTACTAAGCCTGCCACGTAGGCATAAAATATGATGTGGCACCAATAAACTAAGCACCTATGCATTGAACACTTGAGTTACTAAGCCATTTAATGCACTTAGCACCTCATCTAAAGAGCATTAATAGTATAGCCAGCTGCTGGCTATAAGCCTACAGCCCATCTTATAGTCAACATGTACTACAAAGTTCCTAGCAGCACGTGCTAGAGCTGGCTCTTCATGAAGAGCCCGCTTACCTGCTCTCTCCTCTTCTCTTTCCTCCAACTAAGCAGAAATATACTACTGTTTACTCCCTCCCTTCCGGTTTATAGGGCTCAAATCTCAAATCTCATCAACCAAGGCATTTTGTGAGTGGAGGAATGTATCTCGTACATTACAAAACTACCCAATTAAACTCATGCATTAATTTGGATTAATTACAGTGCATGCATGCTTGGCCACTAGATGAGTAGGAACATTACATGCATTGGTGTGTTCCTTTTTAATTCTTGCATGCAAAGATTTAATGCGCATTGGAAACTAAAAATGAGATGGAGATGAGCCCTCTAAATTGGGAAAACAAAAAAGTTGAGATAAGCCTTATAAACCGGAAAGGAGGGAGTATTCCTTATAGCCCGCTGACTCAGCTCTATTGTACTTGCTCTAAGCACATCTAAGCACTTGCTAGCACCCCCTTGACCGTGGACCTTGACGGTGTACGTCACCTTGTGTCTCATAATTTTCCTCGTCATCATCTGAGTCCTAGAAGATCTCACCCACATCATCATTAGCATGCGGCCGCCTTGATAGACAACGTGCGCAGAAGGAGTAGAGGCAACTGGGGATGCACCACCACCACGTCGTGGGCACTCCGTATGTGCTTGTATGCGTGCAGCGTGTGTGTTTTTCCATCGGTGCTAGCTCTAAGGCCGAGGCTGCGGTCGTCTTCATCTCCGACTAGTAGTTGAGAAACGACGGCAAAGAGGTGCTGCAAGAGATGCATATGCGCCGTTGCGTGTGAGCTTCGCCGTAGCACGACGAACCGGACGTCGCCGCGGATGGCGCACGCCTCCATGCAGCCGAGTGTGTGCGCATGCATGTGTTATTCACGTGCATTCTACGGCCGAGCGTGTGTGCATGCACGTCTTGTGTACGTGCGTTGTGTGCTCCATGATGTGCGCGTATGTGCATGAGTTGGATCGGATGGAGTTAGTGTGTTCGCTTGTGTACATATTTTAGAGTGTAGATTCACTCATTTTGTTTCGTATGTAGTCCCTTATTGAAATATCTAAAAAGACTTATATTTGGGAACGGAGGGAGTATAAAACATCTTCAACTTAGCATCCTGATGTACTGTTTCTAGTGGTTAGCGAAAAGTTCATGTTCTTTTAGTTGTTTATAGGTGGGCAGGCGGCAAAAAACAGGGGAAAACGCGCAAGGTTCCTTGCAGACGCTCCACCGCGAGGTTCCTTGCTCCTCCTCGGTCGTCGGGAATCTATGCTCTTCAACTCTTTTCTTTTACGTGAGCTTTGTTCATCCTTTTCCCAACACGCGAGACATCTAGCATCAAGTTGCACGTGTCATGCAAGAAAATGGAGATAATCAGATAAGCAGTGCATAAGTGAGTCGTGTGGTGGGGGGGAGCGGGGGAAAACCCTTTTCCGTAAGTGAGTCGTGCACTTCGATGGCACCTACGCAATATTTTTTCTCCTCGATGGCACATGCATGGCACGTGAATAGTGCATGTACTCAATGACAGAGCACGGGATGGTAGCAATGACATGGTCAGCCCTTTCTTGGAGAGAGTACGTACTACTAGTAAATAACTTTGATGTGTCCCGTCAACTCGCAGAACGACGAGAAGCTTGATTACGCCTTCTCCCTCGCCAACGCGTGCACGGTGGCTCGTAGCACGAGGAGAAACTTTTGCTTACAAGCGGTGGACGTGCAGTAGTTCATTTAGTGTTAGATTGCCAGAAGAACTACTGTAGAACCATCGACTTCTGGAAGAGGCGAAGAGCCAAGCGCAAGGTCACCTACTAACCTTAGGCTAGGCGTAGTGGGAGTAACATAAGTAGAGGTACCTCCTTTTTTTATTCTAGAAACAACCACACGCGAATATCAAGGTGCTGATTACATAGAACAAATTTCCTGCAGTCCGTGCTCAGCACTCCTCTATCTCTCTTCTCAGCCAGCCAGCGGACGCACGGAGCCCATCGTCTGTTTGCTCACATGCGGCCCCACATGTTAGTGAAAACGCAAGAGGACCCACTGAACCTGCACATCTTTCACCTCGACGTGCTGGTGATGAAAAACAAATCCAAGAAAGATCTTCGGTGGCCGCTTTTGGAGTTACTCAAGAGTAGTAAGATTCTATTTACAGTTTAACCCAAGATGCACATCTCGTGGCTTGAACTTATCAACTACCACTCTATTTTCTTTCATGACACGACCTGGATGCTGGATGTCCCACGTGTCGGCAAAAGGAGGAAGAACCCGACGAAATCTTCGGTTGTGCTCTCGGAATAGACTAGTTGTGCTAACTTAAAATTTTTATTGTGTACTGCCTCCGTTCCAAAATACTTGACTTCCATTTGTCCAAAAATGGATGTGCCTATATACTAAAACATCTCTAGATACATATATATTTTGACAAATACTACCTCCGTCCGGGTTTATTGGTCCCCATTATATTTCGTGCCAAATTTTGACGATAGATTAAACTAACAAAATGTTTATGCATGTCACCAAACATTATATTTTTGAAAACTATGTTGAAATACGAATCCAATGAGATAATTTTTCTTGACATGCATTAACATTTTGTTAGTTAAATCTTTAGTCAAAATTTGACACAAACTACAAAGGGGACCTATAAACCAGGACGGAGGTAGTAGAACGGAGGGAGTAGAATGGATGCAAGTTTTTGTATTGGGAAGAAGAGTACATCCATATATTGATAGAGCGTTGGAGTTGGCCTTACAAGTGGGACCGCAGTTGAGGAAACCGACTATCGGCAAATCCCCACCTCACCCGCCGCGCGATGGCTGAGTTAGAGAAACGATGAGTTTGAAGAGATTGATCTAGCACGGACTCCAATAAATATGGTGTCAGATGGAAGTCGTGCTGGTGGCATGTGTTGTACTCCTGGACGTGAATGCTTGTTCTGGCCCATGCCACCCTACTACTCCTACTACTTACTATATAGTACTACTAGTATCGAGGATTCGAGGTGCTGGTTATGTAGTACAATATGGCTACAGTAAAAACACCCGCATGACGGGCGAAGCATGTGAAGCTAGTACAAATAGTGTACTACTATTGTTGATGATTGGCCTCATCCGATAACCTATTGCAATGCACGTTCCGTGGGAATTAGTTGCCAGGCGCCAACGAGTATATGGGCGTTGCTCGTCCTCATGCTCATGATCATCACCATCGTCATCTCCCCCTTGGTTATAAAAATTTTCAAGTATAGGTGGTGGAATTTTCACAGGACCTTGGAAACACAAGAAGAAGGTTAATTAGAGAATCTCGAATAGCTTGTCTATATGGATGTCTATACTCGTTTTCCACGACATGAGCCCAAAACAGGCGTCCAACAACCTGTCTATATGGTTGTCCAAATATACACATCCTCTAAATCGACCTCGACAATGTCCACATCTCGACAATGTGAAGGCCTTGTCTAAACTCAGTTGTAGTCATGATTTCTTCCTCTCCCCAACAACGGCCCACCTGTCATGGTCCCTGTATATAGATGTTCTGATGCAAAACTGGATGTGTATATGAGGGAATCTTCTTAGACCATTGTCTATATGAATATATAGACATCCAAATATACACATGCTATTGGAGATGCTCTTAGTAAAGGAAAACTTGCTAACCCGCATGCATGTGGATGAAACAATTATAATTTTGGTGGAAGACAATCGTACCGAAATCATAATGATTCCATGCAAAAAAGTGCCACGAGTGGTTGCAGAAAACACACGGCCCTCATGTTCAATTGCATCACAGTACTCATCCATGTACAAAAACTGATTTTTGAGCAATGTCCATCGAGTCAAACCAGCAACGACGGCAACAAGCTTGTCGAAGATAGCAACAACTTCATAGTTGTTGTAATTCCAAGAGCGGATGGGAACTTGAGAAATTGCTATCTTCCATAGAAGACAATCACCATGATTGTATTTGAACGTGCGTACAATACCGGTGTGCTCAACCTCTAGGCAGTCTACTGAGATTTTTGGAAGTGGAACCCGGTCACGAGTGTACACATTCACAAGTTCCCACTCGCAGTTGGACCTAATGTAAACAACCCAATCTCCATTTGTGCCGGCCTAGGCCATGGCATCTTAACATCATACGTATCATTATCAAGCGGCATCAACTTGCACACGGCGAGGCCTCCGTCGTGACGGCGCCGGTCATCAGGGTCACGGCGAATAAGATAGGGGAGATCAAACCTTTCCTTGACTCTTGGGTTCCTTGTAATGATGTTATTAGTTGAGTCCAGAATGGGCTTGAACGAACCTGCCATGCTAGCCGAGGTGATGACGTCGCACCAATCAATGAGTTCCTCCACCATGTCATCTTTCAGATCGGGGCTAGAATAACGGGGTCATTTCCGTCCTGTTCCCTCCATGGAGAAGACGATCAAACAATGGCAGAAGAAAGCGTGAAGGGCTGAAGGAAAATGGAGGAGGGAGAGGAAGAGAGTGCGACAGTAGTTCCAAATCAAGAGGGAAAGGCGAAGTGTCGGTGGACAGTTGCCAGTTTGCCACGGTTCATGAAGGGGCACCCCGGCCTACACGTCGATTCGGAAATACTCCTACTACTCGCCGTCGTCTCACTGATATGTTGGAACAAGACCACATGTCAACGAAACATGGTGTGTAATTTCTCGTGCAAAATGCGATCTGGCCGCGTTGGCACGAAGTGCCGCATTAGTATTTTTTTTTGAAAGTTTGCCGCATTAGTTATCGACCTTTATTATTTTTAACATGCCATCTGAATGGATAGCTCCTGTGTTCATCACACGTGAGAGGATATAGTGATGGTTGATTCGCCCGAGCAACTTTACTGTGGGAATATGGGAGTACCAGCGGATTCAAGGAACATAGAAATGATGGTTGCTTCGTCCGGGCAACTTACTGTGGCGAAGGTGGGGCTCTGTGATTTGACTGTTCACTAGTCATTACTACTGCGGCGCAATGACCGGGGTGAATCTTTCCCTGAAGTTGTGATGTGCACTCAATATTTCTGCATGGCAGGTGGAGCCGGATGAAGGATGTCCAACATGTCGGCGAAACGAAGTTGAATTGTTTCTGGGGTTGCTATCAATCCTTCAGGATTTGTTTATATGTACGCATAATTTTGATGAAATTGTACTGTGATGCTATGAAGTTTCAACTCTGGTTCCCGCAGGAAAAAAAAGGTTTCAACTTAGGATTCATGTGTCTTGCCTCAAGATTATCTCGTTACAACATTCCATCAAATACAAATGAAACTACCATGGCTAATGCATCTCAATGGTTCGCAGATCAGCGCCAATATTCACATCACAACTAAAGACAAAGTTGTGAGAAGGTGTACAAATAAAGAAAAAAATATAATTGATCGATGTTGTTCATAGGCATGGCTCCATTTCCTTGGCACAGTGTTCATTGCTTGGTAGCTAGTTTCACCCAGCTCTGTAGCCAAAAAAGAGGTGTATGAAGGACACCACAATCCGATCATTTTGT
The DNA here is from genome assembly GCF_002162155.2 of Triticum dicoccoides. Taxonomy (NCBI): domain Eukaryota; kingdom Viridiplantae; phylum Streptophyta; class Magnoliopsida; order Poales; family Poaceae; genus Triticum; species Triticum dicoccoides. The sequence continues at coordinate 119,834,724 of NC_041393.1, read as the reverse complement.
GCAGCTCCACTAAAATCAGGCGGACCATCCCTGTTCGCAAAGATATCCAGTCAGTGTGATTACAATAATAGTGGAACTAGATGATGAAACATAACACACATAAATAGAAGCCGATCACCTCTACGATCTCTCTTTAGGACTAACTTCTTGTCGGAGAAGATTAGGCACGGAGTTGGATGAGGAGGATAGCAAAACCAATCTCCCTTTCCGCAGTCCCATAGAAATGTAAAAACGTTGCCCGTGTGACATTTTGGCGGAACTGCACAAAACACTCTTCAGAAAAGTGATTTGTGAAGTTCACCAAAAGGTCGCAATAGCAACGAGGTGAAAATGGATAGCCCTGTTTGCAAAAGGAGGTCGAAAGGAAACAATTACTTCCCAATAACACGAGTTGAAGACACATACGCCGACAAAAAAGAAGCATGTTCCATGTAAAAAGGGAAAGATAGCACATGGTGGCTTATCAAAAATGGTTTGAGGATGAGATTGCAAGATGGAAAGTATGCCGGCCGAGATACAATTTAAGCAAACAACTAAAGAAGATCCACATGCAGCAACGTGGGAAGATGGGCAGTGGAGCAAGGCCGGAGGAAGCTATACCTGAGGGTCGTCGGGATGTTACTAGGAGGGCACCGGCCGCCGGGATCTGCCCATACTGTGGCAGCGAGCAAGTGGTGAAGGCCCTACCGCGCCGGAGCTTGGTCAGAGAGAACGGCGGGTACCGCAGATCGGGACGAGCTGCCTCAACACCGTCGAACGGAGAGACAATGCACATCCTCCCTTTCCGCCGACGGATGGGATGCAGCAGGATCACTGACCAACGCTGAGAGAGAGAGGCCACGATGGCCTTGTGTGAGATTGTGTGACGAGACTCACGAGAGACAAACCCATTTTTCCATTTTCCCCACAGCAATCGTTTTATATTCTAGGCGTGGTACCCGACCCTCCTTCGATTAAACAAACGCTACACGCGTCAAATTATCACGTGGGCTGCCTTTTCATACAGAAACGAACTCCACCGTGTACCCGCGTGGGTGTGGCCGGGAACAAGACGTGAGTACGTGCGTCCTGCGTGCACTTCTGCTTTAGGTGCAGGTACGTACGTGGGTGGGTGTGAGAGAGATAGTTTGTGTGAAACAGAGGCAATGTGTTGATGATATCTCAATCAGAAAAACATAACATATGCAGTGTGTGTGAAACGGAGTCATGGATGTGAGATATCGATAGAATTGAAAATAGGGATGAAGTGTGTGGTTGCGTGATCGATAAAGAGTGCCATCGAATTTGTGTTTGCCCACGTCAAAGATACAGGGCGGCTGGCCTACTGGAATTTGAGAGGGCAGAGGTGCAGTTTTTCTCCGTGGCATGGATACCTACCTACAACGTTC
>NC_041393.1:119790698-119833163 GCF_002162155.2 Triticum dicoccoides | reverse complement strand
TATATGTCTGGGGAAGGAGAGAGACCTAGCTATGTATTGAGGGAGATCGATCGACATCCATGGATATGTGTAGTAGAGGAATAAGGTTCGGAAAAAGACAAAGGGTAGAGCGTCGGAGGGTTGGTGGTGGGGTGGCGTCTCACAAATGGTGGGAGAGGCCTGCTAGACAAACGGATGGTATGAGTGCAATATCAATAAGAGAGGGCGGGGGATGTCTGTCTGTCTATGCACGTGCGTGTGAGAGACGGGTCGGGAGGTATTCAAGGATGATGAGGGGAGAAGATATGGTTGTGGTAAGCATGCGTAACTACATAGGAAGATCAACCGTCGTGTGTCCGAGAAAAGGAGAGACATAACTAGCGAGGTAAGTGTATCGGTGCTTGGTGAAAACAAATTATAGTCGACCTGGCTATATGTAGGGAGATCAGTTCATATACATGCCTGCATGTGTTAGAAGCAAATAAGGTCTGGAGAGGCAGACAGGGGGAGAGAGTGTGGCTAGGAGGTGGTGCAAGAGGCCTACCATGTCGAGGGGGGAGGAGTGTGCGAGCATGTGACTAATGAAAAGAGGGGCAAGAGTATGCACCTGCGTGGAATCGTATTGGACATATGGGGGCATGGACGGTGAGAAGAGAAGAGGGGAATTATATATGTGTTTGTTGTAGGCACACTTGGCTAGAGAGGTATATCGACCGGTGTGTGCCAGAAAGAAGGAGCCGGGGTCCTACACACACCGATGGTGGACGACCTAAAGAGAAATAATGAACGTGCGCGATGGAGGGGACTCTAAGGGTGTGTGAGGGGGCGGGCGTGTGCATGCACGATAGAAAGTTAGAGCTAGCTAGCTACAAATAGAAGAGGATCGTGAACGTGTAAAAGACGAACAAAGATCATAATTCATTATAAAAAGGTGGATACAGATACTTGAAGAAGATATCATAATGTACAACATTGATTATAATTTGTGCTAATGTGTGGCTTTTGCAACTTAGGTCTAAATACTTATCATAATGTAGGGGGCGGGGCACTATACTTTCTGTGATAAACACGGTGTACGTATGGAACATGGTTTAGATTATGAATATATAGTTAGTACATCAAATGTACTATTATTTGGAATCAACATCAAGTGTATTCAAAAAATAGAATTCGATTTCATGTAGTACACATAGTTCATATCTATCTCTATAGTAATCATGTGGTGTGTTATTAAGGTAATACACGAATGATGGTTGGAGTTGGCAACAATCATGATTGTAGATTCTTATTGAAATAGAGAAACGAATTCAAATTTAGTTCGAATTGCAGCGGTAGTATAGACATTTGGAATGCACTAAAATGTTGGTATGAGTAGGTTACTTGCATTATACAGCAAAGCGAAAAAAATTAATCGGACATAACATGGATTCATACTCCCTCCTTCCATCTATATAGGGCGTAATGAGATTTTTAAGACCGCCTTTGACTATTGACAAGATTAATAGTACATGACATGCACAATGTGAAAATTATATCATTGAAAGAACCTTTCACAGACGAAGTTAACAGTGTGCTTTGTGTAAGTTGCATGTCATATATCATTGCTCTAATATTTGGTCAAAGTTAGCATCGAAAAATGCATTAGGCCCTATATAGATGGAAGGAGGGAGTAGCTTTGAATAGCATTTGTATAGTAAAACGGGGCAAGACTCTCTCTTTGTGTGGTGTGAATAGTTTTAATTTTTTCGTTTTCTTTTTGGTTGAGGGAAGTACGAATTGATTTGGTACATACAAGTACAATATTACTATGCAGTCAAAAAAAGAGCACAATATTACTACACGTTAGGCTTGTCCCTAAAATTCAACCCGTGTCTTGTTATATCCCGAAAATTCAGATATCGTGCTCCCAAAGCTGGCGCCTTCACAACCCGCGCCTTGCTATCCCGAAATTACAACACGCGCGAAAACTCCCTCCAGCTGCCAAATCCCGACACGTGAAATCCCCCTTCTAACCCTGAGCCAAAAGGGCCCCTAGTTCAAATCGGTGGGGGGGGGTACTTTTGTAACACACCCTATATTTTGGACAAGCGCGTCCCTAAGTCATGCTTCACCCCCTCCCATCGCCCCCTTTTCGCCATTCGAAATCCCAGGCCGCCATAACCTCTCCGCTCCAGCCGCGAAACCCCACCCTCCTCCGTCCGCCATGTCACCGCTGCCCAGCTGGAGCCTCTTCCCCGACGATGTCGTCCACCGCAACAGCTCGACGTCCCTTGTCCACCTCCCCGGATGAGGATCAGTCGTCCATCTCGCCATCCCGCCGGTTCAGCCGCCCCCTCCTCCACCTCCAAGGAGCTGCTCTGACGATCGCCTCGTCTATCGCGGCTGCTCCATCCCCACAGCGCCGCCTTAACCTGCTCCACCAGAACCGCAGCATCCTCACCGACTCCTCGGACGAAGCCGAGGCCTACTCGGCGCCACCAAAGAGGTTGTACACTCATCGCATCGCACCTTCTCCTTAACTCGACCTCCTAGCGCCGACGGTGCTCCATCCCGCACCGCCATGGAGCGGCTACCTTGAAGCCGGCGCCGCGGGCGACATCTCCACGGCAGCTTTCCCCTAGTGCGAGGCCCCTTCGGTGGGGGCGTCCATTCCAGCCGGATCTGCTGCTCCTACTCTGGCTCTCGCTCGCTCGCTCGTGCTGCTGCTGCTGCTCAGGCTCTCGCTCGCTCGCTCGCGCTGCTGCTCTTGCTCCGTCTCTCGCTCGATCGCTCGCTCGCTCAGCTGCTGCTGCTGCTCTCCCCCTTGCTCGTGCTGCCACTCTACTCCAATTAAGCCACACTTCAGTCGACTGAATTGACTTTTGGGTCAGTCGATTTTCAGGGGTTGGGGGCGGGGCTCGCCGGAGTTAAGCAAGAACCACCCGCAGCAGGGACGGGGGCTCGCCGGAGAGGTACCCCACTATCTATCTTAGGGTTCAGGGTGGGGGCCTAGAGGGCTAGCTGGGGCGACGGTGGCGAGTTGTTTCGGGGCGGCGAGGCCGCGCTAGGGCCGGCGGTTCGGCCGGTGGTGGCAGGCGGCTCAGGGGTGTACAGGTTGAAAATGAACTGCAGGCCCTCCCTAAAGTACATGTCAATTGTCTCTCTGCTACCATTGTGTTCAGTTTCGACAGTAGCATTCAGATTCCACAGTTAATTTCAGTTTCGACAGTTAAGTTCAGAGTCAACAGTTTTTACCTCATCTGTTGAAGTCAGCTGGTTTTTGGTGATGTTAATTTTACATCCATTTTTCATCATCTATTGGAGATGCTATTAGAATCCCACTTGAGATTGACGATGTCTGTCTTGTGCTGCTTCAGCCTTGACGTCTTACGGCTCACCGGAGCTGCTCCAATGACAGAACGATCCATCATAAAAGAGAAGTGCCCTGGATGCCGTCTACAGATTCCTCAGATCTTCCTCCACACCTCCGACAGCCACCTCTGCCTAAACTGCTTCAGCGACCAACCCAATGATGCTGAGGTCGACACGGCTACGGCAAAGAGGTTGTACACTTGTTGCGTCACTTATTACTATACATTCACGTCAATCCATTAGTGCTATTTTGGTTCAATGGAAAAACATAGCAATAGGGAATTTTCCAATGGCACTCTACTATTCAATTATTCATGCATTTTGTTGAAAGGAATGAAGCAAAACATCCACCTGGACCTACTTTTCAAAATCCTATGCATGAAAACAAGACCAAGTGCATCCAGAATAACATTCTAACTGTACACACTTTCATATGGTTTCTCTTTATTTTGGCCATGTTTCTTTGCATTCCTCTGCTCTTCCAATTCCTGTAAACCAAACACCCAAGTTGATAGAAATCCTGTGTTTACAAATGCTCTGTTTACCATGTGCATTTTCCTATCCTATTCCGGTGTTTTTCCTATCCCTGCGTTTTAAGAATAATGCAAGCCAAATGAGCCCTTACAGAATTACTTCGGTTACAGGTACATGTCGAAGGGAACTTTGTGTGGTTTGTCCTGCTCCTGCCGCGACGTCGTCCACCTCACCTGAGCTGCTCCATCGACAGAAGCATCCACCAAACCAGACATCACGACTCCTGACCGTCTTTCACCACCTCAGATCTCCTTCCCTGCCGCCGGCACGCACCCCAACGGCATCACCATCATCGACTCAGCAGATGAACCTGAGGAGTACATGAGTCCATAAGAGAGGTCGCACTCTTCTGTTTCTGCTTATGTTATGCATTGCTTAAACTTACCTGCTACTTTATCGTCCTGTTCAGCTCTTGGACTCCTAACTCAGGTCCAAATTCATGTTGAAACTTGAGTTCTAAATTAGTTATGGGGCACATATTGAGGAAGCAATGAATAGTATGTTTGTCTAATATCTGGTTTTTACTCATATTGCTTTGCTCTTGTATCATTGTATTTACTCATACAAACTTACTTTTAAATTGAAGGATCCAATCGAAACTCCAATGGCACAGCAGGTATGTTCACGCATGTTTCTTTAATAGGTTTGCTCTTATCAATAGCTCTTTTGATTTCAATTTCAATTGTGTATACAATTGACTTTCATATCATGCACATTACTAGCATCACAACAGAGCCAATAGTGTTGTTGTACATGTAGACCCGTGGTACCCATCTGAAATCTTGTTGTGCCGTGTAGTTTCCCACGCTTTGTATTCTTTCACTGCTGCTTTGTCTTGAACTGATATGATTTGAACCGTGTCTCTATTTTGATTTGGCAAGACAATGCAGTGACCATAGGACATAGATATATGTTTGTTTGATGCTTTTATTATGTACTAGTACTTGGCAATAGAAGACTTGGTAGTTTAATCCTGTCCACCTTACTAATGAACTGGTTCACCGAAATGAGTTTCATATACTAGTACATGCTAAACTTGTTATGTGTCTACTTGTTTCTTCTTTTAGAATGCTGACAGAATATTGGGGAAGAGTGCCTTATTAAGCAATGGTAAAGGAAGTAATGCAGATAAGGTTCAGGATAGTGACACATCCTTGTTGGTCTCCAACAAAGCTGATAAAACAACTAAGAAAGACTATCTTGAAGACAGCGAGACAACCCCAAAGTCCTATCTTCGTTTAGTGTTCGAGTTACTGGCCACTACCGCTTGCACAAGCTATTCAAACTCACTGTCTGAATCAGTTTGGTTTCTTGAGTCTCAACTACAAGCTGAAAGACATCGATCAGCTGTGCTACGACAAGAAGCGGAAGGACTGCGGAAGTCCCTGGAGCATTCAGATGCATACTTTCTGGTGCAACAGCAAGCGTTGGAGGATTTTAGCGCCAAACAGGACAAAGCTAATCAGCTTGCTAAGCTTATTGCCAGCATGGTGGATACCCAGGATAACGTTTCTTGAGCTCTTCTGAAGTTGTTTCAGTTATGCTCTTGTTTTGCTGCCGCGTTTATTTGCACTGGTGGCCAATTTTGACGGCCAAGTGTATGTAATATGCTGCTTTGTTCCCTATATTTGCACTGGTGGCAAACTTTGATGCCCAGTGGATGTAATATGTGTAATAGCGGTAATAGGCTAGCCTTAATTGCTTGCTTATTTATTTCCTTATTGTCTTGTTTAGTTGTTTGCTTGTAGTCACTGCAGTTCTTTTTCTGTGTTTTTCTAGTGGCCACAATAGCCTATGTTTGGTAACTAGGCCAAAATAATCATGGCAACACACGGACTGTTGTAACCATGGGCCTCCTGTAGGCCGTATGATCCATGGGCCTTCGTTCGGCCGTAGGACCATTGGCCTTCTATACGGGCCGTAGGATCCATCGGCCTTCTATACGGGCCTTAGGGATCAATGGGCCTTCTACGGGTCGTATGGTCCATGGGCCTCATACGGGTCGTAGTATCCATGGGCCTCATACGGGCCGTAGGATCCATGGGCCTTCTACGGGGCGTATCATCATTTCGCCATTCATGGGTCATACTATTCATGGACCATAACGGGCCGTTAATAGGCCGTATTTGATAACTCTATGAAAATAGCCCAACGGGTTTTTTACATGAAAACGGCCCAACATATTGATGGTCCGCAAATGGGCCGACTGTAACGACGGGCTGAATTTGGCCCACAAGCATAAAATGACAATAACGGGCGTATGTAACCGAATGCTGCAAATGAGTCCAAGAATCAATGGGCCCTGAGAAGGCCGAAAGATAACTTGGGCTGGAAACGGCCCAATGGAATAACGGGCCGTTAATGGGTATAAAGTGATACACTGTTCATTGCGGGCCAGTTTCACCACGGGCCGTTAATGGGCCAAGAGTTACAAAGGTCCTCATATGGGCCGAAAGAAGTCATGGGCCACACACGGGCCAGAAGTTAAAACGGGCTGAATCATATTGGACGGCCCAGATGACGCTACTGGGCCTAATTCAGATAGGGTGTAACGGGCCCTGGGTTAGCGGGCTGTAAATGGGCTATATGCGAACAGGCCGTTAACAGGCTTTCGTTGGCCGGGCCGCCACCTTTTGACCAAGTCAAACGGGCCGGCCTTTTCACAGGAATGGGCCTTTGTTGGGCTGTGCCACGTGTCGCCGTATCATAGGCGCCTTCGGTCCAATGAGCGGATGACATCCGTCCCAACGGTGAGCCGACACGTGTTTCCTCTAGCCAATGATGATTTTACATGTGGAAAATCCCCATTGGTCGGGGCTGTTAATGGGTTATCGGATCCAAAACCCGACCCGATAGCTTAGCGGTGTTCCATTACGGTGGATGCCACGTGTCGGTCACCCTTGACGAAAGCAGTTCTGTGACGCGCGACTTATCGTCATGGAAGTGGACACTTCCGTGATGATAATTTTGGTAATGTCATGGAACACTTCTACGACAGCACAGGTATGACTATCTTGATTCTATCATAAATTTGTCATGGATGTACATGCATGAAAAAACGCGACCTACTGTGACAAACACGTATCATCACGGAAGTGTATTTTTTTTGTAGTGATAGGCAGGGGCAAGGGGGCCGAGCTGGTCACTGTCGCTCGCGTCCGGCCGAGGCTCTGTCGAGCTCAGCGATCACGGGGAGGGCGAGGAAACAACGAGGCATCATTGTCAAGGCTCACGGGGTAACACAATGCCAAGAGGAACGGGGAGGAAGAGGCCAGGGCAGACGAAAACGACGGCGACATCACGGGTGCTCACTGTTTTTTGATGGGGACGGCTTGCCAGCGAAGCAAACTGTGACAGTCTGGTTTTTGCCCTCTTTTCTTTGGCTGGTTTTCAGTTGAGTTGGTTTTGAATTTGGAGTTTTTTGAATCACTTCATTTGGACTTAACCACTTGGGTACTCCTTGACTTTCACCCAAGTGCTCCCTCTCCTCCTCAAAACCATCATTTCACCTCTGGATCATCTCAAAATATTGCTTGGAATATTTTTCTTAAATGAAAAATATTCACTTTGCCATCCAAAACCCTAGCTAGCCCTTTGTGCTCCAAAGCAACCCTAGTTTTTCTTGCCCCAAAAATCCTGAGAAAAATCCCAATTATTCTTTGAACCCTAGGGCACCTTTTTGAGCAAAAATATTCCATCACTCTTTGGAATATTTTGGCTACAGAAAATAAATTCATTTCTGGACAGAAATGGTAGTTTCTACAGCAACTACCATTTTACTAGCTCCATTGTAGCTGGTTTTTCTTGTGCCTATTTACCTTAGTAAGTGTAAGCTAGCCTCCAAAGCTCAGCCCTTAACTCCCAGTTGTTTGACCACAGTAAACCTCCAAAGTTACTGTCCAGAAACTTGCTAGCAGTACAAATCCATTTCTACTGCACTTGGATCCAAGCCCAACCGTGGTAACACTTCAAACCACCAAGGACTACACGCCAGACATCAAGTTAGCGCTTAGGGTGGCCTGATGTCACGGTTCACGCGGTGATCGCGTTCGTCCGGGCATGCTAGCATGCAAAACACGCGCTCTGCGTGCCGCCTAACGCTCTGTTCAGCGCGTGCTCGCTGCTCAGCCTGCCCGGGCATGCCAAGCCTCGCCACCATCCCCGTCCCCACTCCCTTAACTCCCCCCTGGCGCTTGCCAACGCCGGAGCTCACCGCAGCGGGCACGGGCACGGTCCGGCCAACGACACAGTGCGCGATGCATTGTGCTCGTCGTCTTCCCCCTCGCCCATGTGCTCGTTCGCGCCCACCAATAGTTCCCGCGTGACCTCCGTTGTTTTGCCCCTCTCTCACTGGCACCATTCGTCGCCGGGCGCCGTGGACAGGTGTCCTCCGACGGAGCCTGAACCCCTCTCGCCGCCCGCCTATAAATGCCGCCACCCCAGCCCTCCTTGAGCACCCGCAGCTACTCCCACACCCTCCACAAACTTGTAGAAGCCACAGGCCGGCCGTGTAGGCCGCGGGCTGCCGTCCCGAAGCCCGAGCTCACCGGCGATCCCCTTCAGATCGTCCCCACAGCTCCGACCCCTCCCTGGCCAGGGCGACCCTGCTAGGGCCTCCGCCACTCTTCGGTGAAGCCGTTCCGCCCCGCTGGAGCCCCTGGAGCCGCCCCGAGCCACTGTCGTCTTCGTCTCCGGTGACCTCTGCCCTCTGCCTCCGTTGGAGAGGCCGTTTTCGATGCCATCCGGTCATCTCTAGCCACGCTACGGGTACGGGCAGGTCTACCATCTTCTTCTCCTTCGATCCCTCCTCTCGTTTGACCCCAAGAACCCTCGCCGCCAGCGTATACTCCAGCAAAGCTCCCGCCTCCCTCTGTTTCCTTCTCCCCCTCCTTCTGGCCTGACTAACGGGGCCCGCTAGTCAGCCACTCAGTACGCGCGCGAAGCGGTACGAGTGGTGGCGCCCTGGGCGTTTACGCCTTCGACGTCACCCCCCCCCCCCAAATCTGTTTATTTTTATTTCCAAATTCATTTAAATCCAGGAAACTTCAAACAGCCATAACTTTTTATCTATAAGTTCAAATGCATTGATTCTTTTTGCATTGTGTTCTTTGTCTAAAAATCTATCAACACCCAAAAGATGGGATTTTTCCTTGCTGTCTAGATTTTCTGGTAATTTTCAGAAGGTTTCTTGATGTTTTCTTTTTATGGTTTTATTTATTTTCAGAAGAGCAAGCTTGTCTTGAGGATCGCCAGGAGATTTGCGAACCGCATCGGCACTAAGGCAAGCCACAACAACATTTTCATAGTGCCACTTCAATATTTGTGATTTTCCTACTTGAACTTATGATTATTCATTCATTTAAATAATTATTATAATTATATTCTGTTAGATGCTTGTCATGTTAAATATGCTTGATTTACAGAAAGTTTGAAATGAATCTTGCTGATAAGCTAACAAGAACTTAGATATGAGTAATGATAAAATGATATGGTCATGGAGGTTAATAATTAGTTTAATTATTATTCTTGCATGATGAAAAATGATGAGATTGCTAGAAATGGTTCTGGTTTAAGTGAGGTTTGATCTTAACTAGAGAAGTATCTTAAGATGATGATGGCTCCGTGGGAGCGTAGTTGACTTGGTAATTTTCATGGATATGTGATGCATATGTTAGTGATGCATGGCATGGCATTATGACACCGGTTACTTTCACCCTAAGTTGAACCTGATAAGTAACTCAACTTGAATATGTTTTTGACCGGGTCATGGTGCCGCTGAAACGAGTTTTTCCCAGTGCAACCACATTTGCCGGTATGGGACGGCCTTAATGTGTTTCATTGTTGTGCCTCTGGTCGGTGCCTCCACCTAGGGAAGGTTATGGGCGCGTTGTACCTTGGCCCGGTAAGCAGGCATAACCTTGTGAGCCCGTTCTTAAGTTAAGTTTTTTGTCCCGGGTCCCAGAGTGGATCGTGGCCACGACGGTGGTCGAGGTGTCTTTAGGTAGACACGGGGCCACCCAGGACTAGCCCGATGGGGATTGAGTCGGAGTAGCCGGGGGAGTGTCATGGCAATGAAGTGGTTTCATCGGAATGCCGTTGGTCCACCCGAATGGGAGTGCGAAGCCATGGGTTCCGTAGTGTGGATCCAGTGCGCTACCTCTGCAGAGTGTATTAATCTATCAATAGCCGAGTCCACGGTTACGGACACGCTCGAAAGTAGGGTACACCATGGGTCAACACTTAATAAATTTGCACACTAAGTTTGCACTGAGGATGGCAGTAAGGCCATCATGTTGAGTTGGACCATGTGTGGTCGGGTTGTGATCACCGTAAGGATCACGGGCCATTTATTGGTCGGGTTGTGATTTCTGTAAGGATCACGGGCCATGTATTGGTTGGGTTGTGATCGCTATAAGGATCACGGGCCATTTATTGGTCGGGTTGTGATCGCCGTAAGGATCACGGGCCATGTATTGGTCGGGTTGTGATCACCGTAAGGATCACGAGTTTGTTTTTTAGATCGTCACGTTTGTGGTATGGAAATGATCACGTTCGGTAAGCCAGTCCATGGGACGAGTACCAGATGAGTATATTCACAGCATGTTGGATATATTGTTGCATTGTTAATAATTGGTTAAGTATCATGATATTGTTTGTCATTATGTTTCTGCTTGTTGTGAGCTTGCAAGTACATTCAATGTACTGTCTCGTGTGTCATGCCAGATTTCAGGAAAGCCTCGTTGGAAAGGAGTGCTATCCGAGTCTAGATCGTGTCCACATAGGTGTCCCTGTGCTATGGAGTCCCACTACGACGTTGTTCCGCTGCCACGTAGTTATCATGATCGAGGCCCCTTTATGTTTACTAAATAATGTACATATTGTTCAGCCGCACCGTGTGTGCCGCTTGGCCTCGCTAACTGTTGTAATATGAACTATGCTCCGCTAGCATAAATTAAGTGGTTGTTTTTCTGTACCAAGTTGTTGTGTGTTGCCAGAAGACAAGTTCTCTGGGCTGGCAATGCAAGGTAAACCGGTCGCTCTGAGCCGGGGTGCCACAACACTTGGTATCAAAGCCACGCTGACTGTAGGCCACGCTAGACTACGCTGAGTTAACTGGACGTTAGTTACGAGTTGTAGTTGACTGCCGGTAGCCTATTGTAGCTGGTTGTTGCATTGCATGCACCGATTTTTATTTTTATGCTAAGATGCTAATGGTTGTGAGTGTAGATGGCTCCGGTGTTGTATCCGTGCCAGTTGCAGCTGATGCCGTACACGTCCCCGCATCTCCTTCGTAATGTGTGGCGTCGGTTGTACCCTCACGGTGACGATCCAGTCTATCGTGCGTACCGGGAGCATCTAGCTGACTCAGTGTATGAGTATCACAGCGTGGTTACTCTGCACACCAGTTCCGATTCCAGCACTTACACTCGTACTTCTCGAAGCGGCTACACTTCTACTGCTTCTTAGGCTAACTAGTTTGCTGCATTCGAGGTACTTGTTGAGCTCCACTACGACGAGGTCCGGATGCAGAACCGCCCAGGTTTCCACTACTATCCTTCTCTCCACGATAATGGTCGTGTCCGTTTCCCTGTCATTGATCCGGAGTCTGATAGTGTAGCGAGCCACCTTTCTCGCTATATCACTGCTAGTTATCTTCTGATCTATGAGTTGGCTCATGAGCTGAGTCGTGCCCGTACTGCTTTAGCCTCTGCTTTAGTCTCTGCTAGCTCAGCCACTACTCCACCATATGTAGGATTTACTCCCTATATTCCTGCTAGTTCTAGATCCCCTGTTTCCCCGGTTACTCCTCCGAGTAGTTCAGGCACCGCGACTGTGAGTCCACTTAGTGCTCCAGCTGAGTGGATTTCACTCCTCGCCACTCTTGTAGCACCGATAATTCACCCTCCACCTGCCCCGGAGGGAGATCCCTCGAGGCAGCGTCGTCGTGTGACTTTTAACCCGGAGGTCTCAGTTAAACCCGTTAGTTCAGGATCTGAGTGCTCTTCAGGAGAGGACCCCGCAGCACCAGCAGAGCAGTAGAGCTTCCGAGTATTCGCAGTCGTCAGGATGGAGTATGGATGTAGTCGTACGAGTCATGATGTTTCATTTCATGTATGAGGGTAGTTGGACATGGCATGTTATTACCTTTCATGTATGAGTCTATGTATAATTATGTTGGAACTTTATTTTATTCGCCGTATTTTCTTCGTCATTTCGGTTTTACTCAGATTTTTGTTGCTGGCTTCTCCCCAGTTTATTTTGAATGCTTCTCATCTCGGTTGCATTGACTTGGGCAAAATCGTATTAGGATGACGTGGGGAGGTTGCAGTAGCAACGTTCGCGAGGGTTCTCCTGTTCGTGGTTCCGCATGACAGGGAGGACAATAACCCGAGCCATACGTTCCATCACCGCCTCCACCGCCAAATCCGCCCTCCACCGAGCAAATTCTGCTTATGTTTGAGGAGAGACGAAATAATGATCTGGTGGAAATACTAAGGAGTATTCAAGCTGTGGTTGGACAGAATGGAAATCAGCCCGGTCCTCACTCCAAGCTATCAGATTTCCAAAGGACTAAGCCTCCCAGTTTCAGTCAGGCCATTGATCCCTTGGATGTAGATGATTGGTTGAGAACTATGGAAAAGAAGCTTGAGGTTGCTCGAACTGATGAAGGGGATAATGTGCCATATGTAACACATTATCCTGAAGGTGCTGCTGCCATATGGTGGGAAAATGAAAAGGCCATGTGGTTTGCTGATGAAGAAATTACCTGGTCAAGATTCAAGGAATGATTCCGGAAATATCACATCCCTGCGGGAATTATGAAGACTAAGCAGCGTTAATTTCTCACACTCCTCCAAGGAAGTCAGTCTGTGGGAGAATATTTGCATAAATTCAATCATCTGTCACGTTACTCTCAATATGACGTGGCCACTAAAGAAAGGAAGATTGACAGGTTTCTTGGTGGGTTAAACCCGCAACTCCGGTGTACTCTCAGCATGTTCGATTTCCCAGACTTCCAAACCCTGGTGAACAAGGCTTTCATTGTTGAAAGGGAACACAAGCTTGTATCAGATAATAAGCCTATCAACAACGATCACAAGCGCAAGTTTGAGCCAAGAAAGGAAATGCAGCCAGTGCAGAAGGCTCGTACCTGGCAGCCGACTCAGCTGGCATACAAGCCCAATTGGCAACAAAATGTTAACAAGGCCACCACCCAAGTCAAGAATGACGTACTCAACCCAGTTCTAGAGAATCGTCTGCACAACAATTCTTGTTACAGTTGTGGACAAACCGGACATTATGACAAACAGTGTCCCAAGAACAACCGGACAGATGCTACATTCAAGCCACAAGTCCATTATCTGGAGGCATGCCCAAATCAGCACGACATCACGGGATACGTTCATCACTTGTCCGCCGATGAAGCCCAGGAGAACCCCGAAGTCGTCATTGGTATGTTCCCTGTAAATAACATACCCGCAGTAATTTTATTTGACTCTAGGGCTTCCCACTCTTTTATTTCTCGGAGTTTTGTTGCTCAAAACAAATTTCCTTGTTCGCTTTTGGGCAAAAATATGCTAGTACAAACCCCGGGATCTCTAATCAGAAGCAATCTAGTCTGTCGCAATCTGGAAGTCAATATCAACGGAGTCCATTTTCCAACTTCTTTGATACTTATCGAGTCTGATAAGTTGGATGTTATCTGGGGTATGAATTGGCTGACTCAATATCAAGTGTGCATAAATTGTGCGACCCGAGAAGTCAACTTGACCGGTCAAGAGGGACAGACTACAAACTTTCTTGCTCGTAGAAGCATACCCTCTAAGGAAATGGTCTTTACAGCAATGGCTGAAATGGAGTTAATTCTGGTGGTCAGCGAGTTTCCTGATGTATTCCCAGAAGAACTGCCAGGCATGCCACCTGATCGAGACCTTGAGTTCGCCATAGATCTTGTGCCCGGAACCACACCAATACACAAGAAGTATTATCGAATGCCGTCATCAGAATTAGTGGAGCTAAAGAAACAGCTTGATGAAATGCTCCAAAAAGGGTATATCCGCCCCAGCTCCTCACCATGGGGAACACCTGCTATCTTCGTGGACAAGAAATATGGTAGCCTCCGCATGTGTGTGGATTACCATCAGCTGAATGACGTCACAATAAAAAACAAATACCCTTTGCGAAGAATTGATGATTTGTTCGACCAGCTCAGTGGGGCCAAGGTGTTCTCTAAGATTGATTTACGGACGGGATATTATCAGCTCAAAATTAAAAAGGAGGATATTCCCAAGACCGCGTTCACCACTCGCTATGGTCTCTATGAATATACAGTTATGTCGTTTGGTCTCACCAACGCCCCCACCTTCTTCATGCACATGATAAATAAAGTATTCATGGACTTCCTCGATAAGTTCGTGGTAGTCTTCATCATGGATATACTCATTTACTCAAGAAGTGAAGAAGAGCATAAGGAACACCTCCGAGCAGTGTTACAACGACTCCGTGAGCATCAGTTATACGCCAAATTCAGTAAATGTGAGTTCTGGCTCAAGCAAGTTGGATTCCTCGGGCATGTGTTATCTGCCGAAGGTATAGCCGTGGACCCAAGCAAAGTAAAGGATGTACTCGATTGGTTGCCACCCACAACCGTATCTCAGATCTGGAGTTTTCTTGGGTTAGTCGGATACTACCGCCGTTTCATTGAAGGGTTTTCCAAGATTGCTAAACCCATGACAGAGCTACTCAAAAAGGATAAGAAGTTTGAATGGACTGAGGACTATGAGAAAAGTTTCACTGAGTTAAAGAAATGCCTGACAACTGCACCAGTATTAACACTTCCAGATATCTACCGCAGCTTTGATGTGTATTGCGACGCTTCCAGGCAAGGATTGGGATGCGTACTTATGCAACATGGCAAGGTAGTGGCTTATGCCTCACGGCAGCTACGACACCACGAAGGGAATTACCCCACTCATGATTTGGAATTGGCTGCGGTGGTTCATGCATTAAAAATTTGGAGACACTACCTCATCGGAAAAAGGTGCCAAATTTTTACCGATCACAAAAGCCTCAAATATATATTTACTCAGCCGGATTTAAATCTCCGTCAATGAAGATGGCTTGAGTTGGTTAAGGATTATGACCTTGGAATAAATTACCATCCGGGTAAGGCCAACGTGGTTGCCAATGCGCTCAGTAGAAAGCCCGCTAGTTTAAATGTCATATTGGAATCCTTGCCTCCCGAACTTAAAGAAGAGATTGCTCAGCTCAACCTGGTCATAGTTGCGGCTGGCCTTGCCAATATTCTGAAAGTTACCCCTACTCTTGAGGGAGAAATCCGCAAGGCCCAGCCAGGCGATGCCGATCTGCAGAAATGTTTCAAGCTTTCCGATTTCTCGAAGGATCAATGTGGTACCCTCCGATTCAGGGGAAGGATTTGTGTGCCCAATCAAGCAGATTTGAACCAGAAGATCCTATCAGAAGCCCATGAATCCTCGTATTCAATTCACCCTGGAGGCAAAAAAATGTACGAAGACCTTCGACAAATATTCTGGTGGGATGGGATGAAGAAGGACATTGCTTATTTCGTGGCCTGTTGCGACATATGCAACAAAGTAAAGGCAGAACATCAGAAGCCAGCCGGACTTCTCCAACCGCTGCCAGTGTCACAATGGAAATGGGATAGTGTCTGTATGGATTTCATCACAGGACTACCTAAGACCCAATGAGGCAATGATGCGATATGGGTCATAGTGGATACATTAACCAAGGTAGCCCACTTCCTCCCAATCAGAACCTCATATCGAGCAGATGAGCTTGCACAACTGTATGTATCTAGAATAGTCAGTCTGCATGGAGTTCCCTGAACCATCACTTCTGACCGAGGTTCACTTTTTACCTCCACTTTTTGGTCCCGTCTCCATCAAGCCCTAGGGAGGAATTGAAATACAGTACCGCTTATCATCCTCACACGGATGGACAGACAGAACGGGTAAATCAAATACTTGAAGATATGCTGCGAGCCTATGCTTTGGCCTAAGGCCCAAAATGGGAAGATTGCTTGTCGTACACCGAGTTCTCGTATAACAATAGCTTCCAGACCAGTTTAAAGATGTCACCATATGAAGCTTTGTATGGCTGTAAGTTCCGCACTCCATTGAATTGGTATCAAACTGGAGATAGCCATATTTTCGGAACGGATCTCATGCTGGAAGCTGAAAAGCAAGTCAAGGAAATCCGAGATAGATTGCAATTGGCCAAATTGCGACAGAAAAGTTATTACAATGCAAAGCACCGACAGATCAGCTTTGAACCCGGAGAACATGTCTATCTTCGAGTCACGCCTATGAAAGGTATCAAGAGGTTTCAAACTCGTGGAAAATTGGCACCTAGATTTATTGGTCCGTTTCCCGTTATGACACGAGTTGGTGTTGTGGCATATCAGTTGGAGTTACCCCCCGAGTTGTCAGACGTGCACAACGTGTTCCATGTTTCGCAATTACGACGGTGCATATCGCCGCCTGAGAAAAAGACTGGTTTGACAGAAATAGAGTTGGCAAAGGACTTAAGTATGAAGAAAGGCCGGTGAAAATTTTGGATCAAATGGAAAGAGTCACTCGCAGTAAAGGACGGAAGTTTTACAAAGTCCAATGGAAGCATCACACAAAGTCAGAATCAACATGGGAATCAGAAGAATTTTTAAGGGCATGTTATCTAGAATGGTTTTCCCAAGCAACCAAATCTCGAGGACGAGACTCATTCTAAGTGGGGGAGGTTTGTCATAGTCTGGTTTTTGCCCTCTTTTCTTTGCCTGGTTTTCAGTTGAGTTGGTTATGAATTTGGAGTTTTTTGAATCACTTCATTTGGACTTAACCACTTGGGTACTCCTTGACTTTCACCCAAGTGCTCCCTCTCCTCCTCAAAACCATCATTTCACCTCTGGATCATCTCAAAATATTGCTTGGAATATTTTTCTTAAATGAAAAATATTCACTTTGCCATCCAAAACCCTAGCTAGCCCTTTGTGCTGCAAAGCAACCCTAGTTTTTCTTGCCCCAAAAATCCTGAGAAAAATCCCAATTATTCTTTGAACCCTAGGGCACATTTTTGAGCAAAAATATTTCATCACTCTTTGGAATATTTTTGCTACAGAAAATAAATTCATTTCTGGACAGAAATGGTAGTTTCTACAGCAACTACCATTTTACTAGCTCCATTGTAGCTGGTTTTTCTTGTGCCTATTTACCTTAGTAAGTGTAAGCTAGCCTCCAAAGCTCAGCCCTTAACTCCCAGTTGTTTGACCACAGTAAACCTCCAAAGTTACTGTCCAGAAACTTGCTAGCAGTACAAATCCATTTCTACTGCACCTGGATCCAAGCCCAACCGTGGTAACACTTCAAACCACCAAGGACTACACGCCAGACATCAAGTTAGCGCTTAGGGTGGCCTGATGTCACGGTTCACGCGGTGACCGCGTTCGTCCGGGCATGCTAGCATGCAAAACACGCGCTCTGCGTGCCGCCTAGCGCTCTGTTCAGCGCGTGCTCGCTGCTCAACCTGCCCGAGCATTCCAAGCCTCGCCACCATCCCCATCCCCACTCCCTTAACTCCCCCTGGCGCTCGCCGATGCTGGAGCTCGCTGCAGCGGGCACGGGCACGGTCCGTCCAATGACACAGTGCGCGGTGCACTGTGCTCGTCGTCTTCCCCTCGCCCCTGTGCTCGTCCGCGCCCGCCAATAGTTCCCGCGTGACCTCCGTCGTCTTCCCCATCTCTCACTGGCACCGTTCGTCACCGAGCGCCATGGACAGGTGTCCTCCGGCGGAGCTCGAACCCCTCTCGCTGCCCGCCTATAAATGCCGCCACCCCAGCCCTCCTTGAGCACCCACAGCTACTCCCACACCCTCCACAAACTTGTAGAAGCCGTTGTCGGTGTCAAAACCGGCGGATCTCGGATAGGGGGTCCCGATCTGTGCATCTAAGGCTAATGGTAACAGGAGGCAAGGGACACGATGTTTTACCCAGGTTCGGGCCCTCTCGATGGAGGTAAAACCCTACTTTCTGCTTGATTGATATTGATGATATGAGTAGTACAAGGGTTGATCTACCACGAGATCGTAGAGGCTAGACCCTAGAGGCTAGCCTATGATGATTGTAATTCTGTCTCTAGGGACTAAACTCTCCGGTTTATATAGACACCGGAGGGAGCTAGGGTTTACAAAGAGTCGGTTACAAAGAAGGAAAATCTACTATCCGGATCGCCAAGCTTGTCTTCCACGCAAAGGAGAGTCCCATCCAGACACGAGACGGAGTCTTGAGTCTTGTATGTTCACGCTCCAATAGTCCGGACAAAGTGTATAGTCCGGCTGTCCGGATACCCCCTAATCTAGGACTCCCTCAGTAGCCCCTGAACCAGGCTTCAATGACGATGAGCCCGACGCGTAGATTGTCTTCGGCATTGCAAGGCGGGTTCTATCTCCGAATATTCCAAAGTACCTATCGCAACGAACAGTGTCCGGCTTCCCATCAATGTTGTATTCCTCAGCTTCTGTGCTTCAATAATGTCCATTTCCACATGTCGAGCGAATACGAGGAGCCGGGGCATTTTTGCAGTTACCACCCCAACCCTGCAAGCAAACCATATATTTTAAGGGACGGGGATCCTCAGATCCCAACCTCACCTTCTTCCTCTGAGCAAGCATCGAACGGAGCACTCCGGAAAAAATCGTTCCAACATGGCCGGTCGCCGCAGTTCTTCTTCTCGTTCCCTTCGCTCCAAGAAAGGCGATTGGGAAGAGTGTTCAGTTCCTCAAAGCCGTTTGATAGATTTACAGACCCAAGGGTTTCTTCCACCGGCGTCCACGCTTCCCGTCCGAGCCGGACTAGCCACCTATAACGGCTAGGAGCAAGCGGAGAGATCTCCTAATCCATCCCCGGGGGAGCGAATATGGCTCATCCCGCATCTGTTAAGAGGCGTCTGGTTTCCAATCCGCCCATTCCTTCGCGGGCTCCTGGAGTTCTATGGCCTCCAGCTGCACAACTTCACCCCTGCCTCCGTGCTGCATATAGCGGGATATGGCGCCCTTTGTGAACTATTTTTGGGCTGCGAGGCTCACTTCGGGTTATGGAAGAAGTTGTTCTGCCTCGTCCCTCGCAACCAGGGGGAATCCATATGTCAAGTGGGCGGAGCCGAAGTATGGTGCGTCGCCGAGATTGGATACATGTCCCGCACTCCCAAGAAGGTACTTGAAAGCTGGCCCTCGGAATGGTTTTATGTTGATGATGTTCCCCTTCCGGATCCACTCCGGACGGGTCTCCCTGAGTTCAATAATACTCCACCGAAGGCACACCGAAGTTGGCGCCCTCAGGGCCCCCAAGAGGAGGATACCAGAGAAATACACTTCCGGATGAGTAGGATAAAGATACTGGCCAAATCAGGGCTGACAATAGTCGAGGTTATAGCGATATGCATAATGCGGGGAGCGCAGCCGCTTCAATATCGGGGGAAGTCCATGTGGCATTACAACGGGGAAGATGATGCCACCCGCTGCGGTCGTAAAGGTCCGGACTCCGCCACTGCTCTGGCGAGGATATTGTCCGATTTGTATAAAGGAGAAGAAGAAGAATTTCTTCATATTAAACCGCGGGATGGGTTTTCTATGTACAACCCCCCAAGCTGGGTAAGTCGTCACTTTTTTCCCCCGCTCCATTTATTCTTGCATCCTTCGTCACGGTTATTTACCTCGATATTTTTGAGCAGGAACTGAGGAGGGCCGTAGAAGGATTCAACAGCCCCTCCCCGCAGCCAGAGGACCCCGGAAGGGCCTTGGATCCAGGACTTGAAGAAGATCCGGATATTACTGTGGAGCTCGTCAACGGGACATTTTATCAGGCCAGCTGCGATGGCGCCTCGGCAGCTATTGTCGCCGACTATCTCGGACTGTTACCTGCATCGCGTGTAAGCAAAGCCGAAACCTTGTCCTCTGAAGAGGACTCCTTTCGGAATTCATGCCCTATGCATAAAGTATCGTATTTGCAGAGATAACCATCGGAACGCGGCGTAGAGCCCCTGGGGTCTCATCGGCAAAGGGCGTCCGGATCGGGCAGGCTTAAGAGGAAGGCGGTTAGGGCCGAAACTCCGCTACAGAGGTATGGTAAAAACCTGCTCTGTGATTTATTGTGTTTGAAATGTAACAACGTCCTTTGTGTTCTGGCGGAAAGAGGAGTTGTCGGACTATATCCGGAGATCCTTCCGATCACGCTTCTATCAACCGGATTCCAGAACCGGCTTCAAGAGAGGAGGCCAATGTGGGGCCGACGCCGGATTATCCTCCGACAGAGGATGCGGATATGCTTTCCGCCATGAATTCAGAAGTAGAGAGTGCCATGAATCATTGGCGCCGACGGGCCGTACTTTGCAATAACATCTTTTACGAAGAGGCATTTAATGCTTTCAATTCGGGAGACGCGTACATCCGAGCTACTCAAGGCGGGCTCGCCCGGGCGACGGACCAGTATGCCAAAGATATACGGGTAAGAAAATTTGATAAGCATGTATAGCAGTAGCCCCTGAGACTTGAAACGGTTAGAACAACTGTTTTAAGGATCAATGTATGCACATGTCCTTGTAGATAAGAATGCCCAATTGTCTCAAGAGTTGGAGGATTGCAAGACCCAGCCGAGGGCCGCGGTTGCCAAACTAGAGGAATCCCAGAAGGCCTCATCTGGTAACATTTCTCTCAATAGAGAAATTTTATGGAAATGTACCAATTAGTAATTGGCTTGTTTGATAAGTCTAACTGAAAATTCTTCAGACAATCCCGGGGAGAATCCGGAGATCATAAGGGAGAGCGAGTCGCATCTCCAAAGGCAGCAGAAAGCTGGCGAGCGTGTTCTTACGCAAGTTAGGCGGGAGAAGAACGATCTTCAAGATGCCAATGTCCGGCTGGGCGTCGAATTAGGAGATGTTCGCGCTCAGCTGGCGGACTCCATCAAGGAGAACAGGAGGCTTCGTCGCGGCATTTATGGTAAGTGCCTAAACGAACTATAGTACAGCTCAGCGAGGAAACATATTAAAAGAGTTTGTATCTGTAGGTATGTTGACGGGCCGCCCTGAAGAGGAGATGCTCGCATCCGTAAGTGATTTACTGCAAGACCTCTCACAGCTGCACGAGCGAGGCCAGCAGGTGATGCAGGGTATTGCCCAGGCCTTGTGGCCATCCACCTCCCTGCCAAAAGGTATGGGGGAGCTCGTGGATATGCTCCAAGGAGCACGGTGGTGCTTTCAATTGTGGACAATGCCAGCCTGCCGACAAGGTGCAAGAGAAGCCTGGGCCATGGTGAAGACACGCTACACCAAGCTTGACCCGAACCATATGGCCGAAGTTGGACCGGTGGGGCCAAATGGGCAAGAAATTCTTGTGAGTCTGGTGTATGACCAGGTAGCGTTAGCCGCAAAGTATTCCCAACAGGATCGCAAGCTAGATAGCCTGTTGGACGGTATAGAGGAAGAATATAGTCAGTCCAAGTGACTATGTAATTTAATGGACATATGTAGTCCCTAGCTGGATTAAAAATCATTTGTCATGGCTGACCTTTTCGCTTCAGCCCCCGGATCCGACAGTACGGGGTGTATCCGAATACCCACTCAGTTATGCAGAACCGGGGTATGCGTGGAAACCAGGCGCAGGGGTCATAAGTGCTTGAACATACAAGTACCCAACTAGTTATGTTATATTACATGGATAGTAAGAAACATCTTCCAGGGAGAATAGTTCCGTTAGGGGTTCCTTTCCCTGGGTACGCATGCATCGATGTACATGTCCGGATTGCGAACAGAGACGCGGGATACAAAAACTTCTGGGGATTCACGTTGTAATAAACAAAAAAAAACATCTTTGTTCATTGACCGAATATTCCCTTAAGAACGCTAGCTTTCGGCTTCACTCAGTCTGAGGTACACATCCGGCTAAACCGGTAGTAACAATTGCAGAGCTGCTCCCCTTATGCCCTAGCCGAATTAACGGGAACGTAGGGCATAAACACAAGAGCCAGGCAACCCAGAATGGCTACATCTTAAGTCATATTGATGCATATAATGGTGAAGAAAAGGCACATATGGAAAAAGAACGCATATGTGATAGGCAAGAAGCCATGAAAGTGATTATATTTAGCTTCCGTATAGGAAGCCCCCAGGTATGGTTTACACACATAGTGCGGCCGGAGTGATCCGAGCGTCTGCACTGTATTGAGTACTTTGTGTGAAGAAGGAAAAAGGGCGAGAAAGGAAAGAAGGGGAGGAACATAATTTAAAAAAGGGGGGGTTAAGGGGACGAACACTGAGTTCGGCGCTAGGCATAGAATCTCTGGAGTCTGGACGCGTTCCATGGGTTCAGCTCGAGTCTGTTATCGGATGCATTACACAAGCGGTACGCTCCTCCGGTGAGAACTTTATCAATAATGAAGGGACCTTCCCACTGGGTTTGAGCTTGTCCTTCTTCTTCTCTGGCAGGCGTAGAACAAGTTCGCCAATATTATAAGTTTTGGCCCGCACTTCTCTGCTTTGGTACCGTCTAGCCTGCTGCTGATAAAATGCGGAACGGGCTTTTGCGACGTCGTGCTCCTCCTCCAGGGCATCTAAGTTGTCCTGCCGATCTAACTCGGCTTCCTTCTCTTCGTACATGCGCACACGAGGTGAGTCATGGATTATGTCGCAGGGTAGTACTGCTTCTGCGCCGTACACCATAAAAAATGGTGTGTATTCGGTGGTGCGATTCAGCATGGTACGTAGCCCCCAGAGTACAAAGTCGAGCTCCTCGACCCAGAGCATGTTCGATTCTGTCAAGGACCGCACTAGTCTGAGTTTGATGCCACTCATGATGAGACCGTTTGCATGTTCGACCTGGCCGTTTGTTTGGGGGTGGTAGACGGAGGCATAGTCGAGCTTAATACCCATGTTGCCGCTCCAAGTTTTCACTTCACCGGCTGTGAAGTTTGAGCCATTGTTAGTGATGATGTTGTGGGGGACGTCATAACGGTGTATAACCCCGGATATGAAGTCTATCACCGGTCTGGATTCGGCCGTTTTAACTGGTTTGGCCTCTATCCATTTGGTGAACTTGTCCACCATGACCAATAGGTATTTTTTCTTATGGCTTCCCCCTTTAAGAGGTCCGACCATATCCAGCCCCCAGACAACAAAGGGCCAAGTAATGGGGATTGTTTGGAGAGCGGTGGGGGGCATATGACTTTGATTGGCAAAGAGCTGGCAACCGACGCAGTATTGCACAAGGTCCTGTGCGTCTGCTCGGGCTATCGGCCAATAGAAACCTGTACGGAAGGCCTTGCTGACAAGTGCCCGAGCCACAGCATGGTGCCTGCCGAGTCCGGCATGGATTTCAGCCAAGAGTGTCGCCCTTCCTCTTCGGAGATGCATCTTTGGAGCACTCCGCTCGCACCTTTCTTATAGAGTTCTCCCTCATGGACTTTGTAGGCCTTGGAACGCCGCATAATACAACGTGCTTCATTTTGGTCCTCGGCGAGCTCCTTCCTATTTAGGTTGGCCAGGAAAGGTCGGTCCACGAGGCGATTACAGCCATGATTTCATGGGCCGAAGGTGTTATTTCGGTGGCGGAGCCTGCGATCACGTCCGATAGTTCGAAATTTGGGGTTGTGTTCGGATTCGGTCTAGTGTTGCCGGACTCCCCTTCCCATACCACGGATGGCTTGAACAGCCTTCCCAGGAATATATTAGGTGGGACAGGGTCGCGCTTAGCGCTGATGCGGGCGAGGATAGCCGCAACATGATTGTTTTCTTGAGCCACATGGTGGAATTCGAGCCCCTCAAACCGGGCTGACATTTTGAGGACGACATTACGGTAGGCTGCCATTTTCGGATCCTTGGCATCAAAGTCTTCGTTTATTTGTGATATTGCGAGGTTTGAATCCCCGCGCACTTCCAGGCGTTGAATGCCCATGGAGACTGCCATCCGAAGACCATGCAACAGAGCCTCGTATTCGGCTGCGTTGTTGAAGTCTGTGTATAATATTTGGAGTACATACTAGACCGTGTCTCTGGTGGGGAAAGTCAGGACTACTCCTGCCCCTAATCCGACAAGCATTTTCGAGCCATCGAAGTGCATGATCCAATTAGAGTACGCGCCGTACTCTTTAGGGAGTTCGGCTTCTGTCCATTCGGTGACGAAGTCAGCAAATACTTGCGACTTAATGGCCCGCCGTGGTTTGTATGTTATGTCAAACGGGAGAAGCTCGATGGCCGATTTAGCAATCTGTCTCGTAGCGTCGCAGTTGTTTATTATGTCGTTGAGTGGTACTTCGGAGGCCACCGTAATCGAACACTCTTGGAAGTAGTGTCGTAGCTTCCGGGATGCCATGAAGACCGCGTATGCTATCTTTTGATAGTGCAGGTATCGTGATTTGCATGGGGTGAGGACCGTGGACACGTAATATACCGGCTTTTGGAGCGGGAATTTGTATCCGTCTGCTTCTCGTTCAACGACGAGTACTGCGCTTACAACTTGATGTGTTGCCGCTATGTACAATAGCATAGGTTCACCGACATTTGGCGCTGTTAGGACTGGATTACTGACCAATAAGGTCTTTATTTCACCCAGTCCGGCTGCGGCTGCATCCGTCCACACGAAGCGTTCGGTGCGTCAAAGAAGGCGGTAAAGGGGTAGTGCTTTTTCTCCTAATCGGGAGATAAAGCGGCTTAAGGCAGTGCTACCTCTTGAGCACTGCGTTGGATTTCCCCGAAGAGGAGAGGATGATGCAGTAAAGTAGCGTAAGTATTTCCCTCAGCTTTTGAGAACCAAGGTATCAATCTAGTAGGAGACCACGCACAAGTCCCTCGTACCTACACAAAACGATAGCAACTCGCAACCAACGCTTAGGGGTTGTCAATCCCTTCATGGTCACTTACGAGAGTGAGATCTGATAGAGATAATATTTTTGGTATTTTTGATAGATAGATGCAAAGTAAAAAGTAAAGGCAAAGTAAAAACAAACAAGTAAATAAAATGATATAGATTGATATGATGAGAATAGACCCGGGGGCCATAGGTTTCACTAGTGGCTTCTCTCAAGAGCATAAGTATTCTACGGTCGGTGAACAAATTACTGTTGAGCAATTGATAGAATTGAGCATAGTTATGAGCGTATCTAGGCAATGATCATATATATAGGCATCACGTCCAAAACAAATAGATTGAAATGATTCTGCATCTACTACTATTACTCCACTCATCGACCGCTATCCAGCATGCATCTAGAGTATTAAGTAAAAACAGAGTAACGCCGTAAGCAAGATGACATGATGTAGAGGGATAAATTCATGCAATATGATAGAAACCCCATCTTGTTATCCTCGATGGCAACAATACAATATGTGCCTTGCAACTCTTTCTGTCACTGAGTAAGGACACCGCAAGATTGAACCCAAAGCTAAGCACTTCTCCCATTACAAGAACTACCAATCTAGTTGGCCAAACCAAAAAAGATAATTTGAAGAGACTTGCAAAGATAACTCAATCATACATAAAAGAATTTAGAGAAGAATCAAATATTTTCCATAGGTAATACTGGATCATAAACCCACAATTCATCGGTCTCAACAAACACACCGCAAAAAGAAGATTACATCGAATAGATCTCCATGAGAGAGGGGGAGAACATTGTATTGAGATCCAAAAAGAGAGAAGAAGCCATCTAGCTACTAGCTATGGACCCAAAGGTCTGAAGTAAACTACTCACACTTCATCAGAGGGGCTATGGTGATGATGTAGAAGTTATCCGTGGTGGATGCCCCCTCCGGCAGAGCTCCGGAATAGGCCCCAAGATGGGATCTCGTGGATACAAAAGGTTGCGGCGGTGGAATTAGGTTTTTGGCTCCTGTTCTGATCGTTCGGGGATACATAGGTATATATAAGAGGAAGGTGTACGTCGGTGGAGCTCCGAGGGGCCCACGAGGTAGGGGCGCGCCCAGGGGGGCGTGCCCTCCACCCTCGTGACCGCCTCTGGCACTTCTTGGAGTAGGGTCCAAGTCTCCTGGATCACGTTCGGTTGGAAAATCACGATCCCGAAGGTTTCATTCCATTTGTACTCTGTTTGATATTCTGTTTCTTCAAAATACTGAAAAAAGGCAAAAAAATAGCAATTCTGGGTTGGGCCTCCGGTTAATAGGTTAGGCCCAAAAGTAATATAAAAGTGGAAAATAAAGCCCAATATAGTCCAAAACAGTAGGTAAAGTAGCATGGAGCAATCAAAAATTATAGATACGTTGGAGACGTATCAGGCATCCCCAAGCTTAATTCCTGCTCGTCCTCGAGTAGGTAAATGATAAAAAAGAATTTTTGATGCAGAGTGATACTTTGGCATAATTTCAATGTAAATCTTCTTAATTGTGATATGAATATTCAGATCCGAAAGATTCAAGACAAAAGTTCATATTGACACAAAAATAATAATACTTCAAGCATACTAATCAAAGCAATCTTGTCTTCTCAAAATAACATGGCAAAAGAAAGTTCATCCCTACAAAATCATATAGTTAGGCTATG
Organism: Triticum dicoccoides; assembly: GCF_002162155.2. Classification (NCBI taxonomy): domain Eukaryota; kingdom Viridiplantae; phylum Streptophyta; class Magnoliopsida; order Poales; family Poaceae; genus Triticum; species Triticum dicoccoides. The sequence continues at coordinate 119,806,724 of NC_041393.1, read as the reverse complement.
CTTCATTTTCGTCACAAAAAGATGTTCCCAACTTCTATACCCCCGATGACAAGCCAAGCAATTGTTTCATACTTAAATAATCTCAAACTTTTTCACCCTTCACGCAATACATGAGCGTGAGCCATGGATATAGCACTATGGGTGGAATAGAATATGATGATGGGGATTGTGTGGAGAAGACAAAAAAGGAGAAAGTCTCATGTTGACGAGGCTTAATCAACGGGCTATGGAGATGCCCATCAATTGATGTCAACATGAGGAGTAGGGATTGCCATGCAACGGATGCACTAGAGCTATGAATGCTCAACAAAAAGAAAACTAGTGGGTGTGCATCCAACTTGCTTGCTCACGAAGACCTTGGGCATTTGAGGAAGCCCATCGTAGGAATATACAAGCCAAGTTCTATAATGAAAAATTCCCACTAGTATAAAAAAACAACTTATGAGACTCACTACATGAGGAACAAGGTGCTATTTTGAAGCACAATATATGAGACTCACTACATGAAGAAAAAGGTGCTATTTTGAAGCACAAGTGTGGAAAAAGAGATAGTAGCATTGCCCTTTTCTTAGGGCCTTCTTTTTTTATTTTTGGCCTTTCTCCTTTTTTTATTTGGGCAATGCTCTAATAATGATGATCATCACACTTCTATTGATTACAACACAAGGATTACAACTCGAAACTTAGAACAAGATATGACTCTATATGAATACCTCCGGCGGTGTACCGGGTTGGTGAAATGAATCAAGAGTGACATGTATGAAAAATAATGCATGGTGGCTTTGCCAGAAATACGAAGTCAACTACAAGATCATGCAATGGCAATATGACAAAAGTAATGTATGTCATGAATATGATGATGGAAGTTGTGTGGCAATATATCTCGGAATGGCTATGGAAATGCCATAATAGGTAGGTATGGTGGCTGTTTTGAGGAAGATATAAGGAGGTTTATGTGTGATAGAGTGTATCATATCACGGGGTTTGGATGCACCGGCGAAGTTTGCGCCAACTCTCAAGGTGAGAAAGGGCAATGCACGGTAGCAAAGAGGCTAGCAATGGCGGAAAGGTGAGAGTGCGTATAATCCATGGACTCAACATTAGTCAAAAGAACTCATATACTTATTGCAAAAATTTAGAAGTCATAAAAAATTCAAGTACTATGTGCATGCTCCTAGGGGGATAGATTGGTAGGAAAAGACCATTGCTCGTCCTCGACCGCCACTCATAAGGATGCACAAGCCAGGTACACTTCATGTTTCAAATTTGTTACACAACTTTAACCATACGTGCATGCTACGGAATTTGCAAACTTCAACACAAGTATTTCTCAAATTCATAATCACCCAACTAGCACGACTATGATATTATCACCTTCATATCTCAAAACAATTATCAAGCATCAAACTTATCTTAGTATTCAATTCACTCAAAAGAAAGTTTCACATATCTTGAACACCAAGTATATTAACATTAAGCAAATTACCATGCTATTAAAGACTCTCAAAATAATCTAAGTGAAGCATGAGAGATCAAATAGTTTATTTAAAACAAATCAACCACGCTCTAAAAGATCTAAGTGAAGTACTAGAGCAAAAATTATCACGCTCAAAAGATATAAGTGAAGCACTATGAGCAAAACTAGCAAGCTCAAAAGATATAAGCGAAGCACATAGAGTATTCTAACAAATTCCAATTCATGTATGGCTCTCTCCAAAGAGGTGTACAGCAAGTATGATTGTGGTAGACTAACAAGCAAAGACACAAATAATACAAGACGCTCCAAGTAAAACACGTATCATGTTGGTGAATAAAAATATAGCTCCAAGTAAATTACCGATGAAAGTGGACGAAAGAGGGGATGCCTTCCGGGGCATCCCCAAGATTTGACTTTTTGGTGTCCTTGGATTATCTTGGGGTGCCATGGGCATCCCCAAGCTTAGGCTCTTGCCACTCCTTGTTCCATAATCCATCAAAAGAATTCACCCAAAACTTGAAAACTTCACAACACAAATCTCAACAGAAATCTCGTGAGCTCCGTTAGAGAAAGAAAACAAAAGACTACTTCAAGGTACTGTAATGAACTCATTCTTTATTTATATTGGTGTTAAACCTACTGTATTCCAACTTCTCTATGGTTTATAAACTACTTTGCTAGCCATAGATTCATCAAAATAAGCAAACAACACAAGAAAAACAGAATCTGTCAAAAATAGAACAGTCTGTAGCAATCTGTAACTAACGCAAACTTATGGAACTCTAAAAATTCTACCAAAATAGGAAGTCCTGGACAATTTTTTTATTGATCAGAAGCAAAGAGAATCAACGCAAAATCACGTTCATGTGATTTATCATAATTATATTCGTGCGCACAAAGTTTCTGTTTTTCAGCAGAATCAAATCAACTATCATCGTAGGTTATCCTATAGGTCCTACTTGGCAAAAACACTAATTAAAACATAAAACCACATCCAAACAGAAGGAATATGGATTATTTATGCCTAAACATAAGCAAAAACAAAAACACAAAATAAAACTGGGTTGCCTCCCAACAAGCGCTATCGTTTAACGCCCCTAGCTAGGCATAAAAGCAAGGATAGATCTAGGTATTGCCATCTTTGGTAGGCAATTCTTCAATGAGGCATCTACCTCCTTTAGAATTTTCTTTCTTCCTAGTAATTGTCAAATTTTTAGGTAAAAGATCGAAAAATTCATCTATAGCAAATGGTTCCTTAATGATGGTAAAAAGATTGGGATGAACACTTATAGATTTAAGATTCGCGGTTTCCGTACTAGATGATTCACCCTTATTCTTAGGAACATACATAAGCTTAGTATTTTTAGTAGAATAACTTGGAGTGTTTTGAACGGAAGAAAAAGCGGTTCCCAAGTTGGTGATGATACCCTCAAGTTTATCGATTCTTGTAGAGTCTAGATTTATTTTTTTCATTAACTATGGGTTCTTTTTCTTTAATATTTATCAAAGTCATTCCTACCTTAGATCCATATTGGGTAATTTGATTGTGGATCTTTTCATCAAGATTTTCAATTGATTCAACGGTAGCAACTTTATTTTCAATAGCTTCAAGCCTTTGCATAACATGCTCCAAAGTTAACGTAGTTCCATTAATCAAAAGGGGTGGTGAGCCAAATATATCTATTAAAGCATTATAAGAATCAAAAGTATGGCTACCCAAAAAATTCCCTCTGGTAATGGTATCAAGGATATATCTAAACCAAGGATTAGCACCTACTTAAAAATTGCGAAGAAGAACTGAAGTAGATTGCTTCCTGGTAGATCTATTTTGAGCATTGCAAATTCTATACCAAGGATCTTTTAGATTTTATCCCTCCCTTTGCTTAAAATTTAGAACTTCATTCTCGGGAGATAACAGAGAAGATAAGAAACTAGTCATGACGACAAGCAAACAAAGGAGCTAGCACACAAGCAAACAGAAAGGCAACGAGAAATAGGCAAACAGGAAAGAGAGGAGGAGATTGGGAAAGAGAGGGCGAATAAAATGTCAAGGGTGAAGTGGGGGAGAGGAAAAGGAGAGGAAAATGGCAAATAATGTAATGCGAGAGATAGGGATTGCGATGGGTACTTGGTATGGTTGACTTGCTTGCGTGAGCCTCCCCGGCAACAGCGCCAGAAATTCTTCTGCTACCTCTTGAGCACTCCATTGGATTTCCCCGAAGAAGAGAGGATGATGCAGTAAAGTAGCGTAAGTATTTCCCTCAGTTTTTGAGAACCAAGGTATCAATCCCGTAGGAGATCATGCACAAGTCCCTCGTACCTACACAAAACGATAGCAACTCACAACCAACGCTTAGGGGTTATCAATCCCTTCATGGTCACTTACGAGAGTGAGATCTGATAGAGATAATATTTTTGGTATTTTTGATAGATAGATGCAAAGTAAAAAGTAAAGTTAAAGTAAAAACAAACAAGTAAATAAAATCATATAGATTGATATGATGAGAATAGACCTGGGGGCCATAGGTTTCACTAGTGGCTTCTCTCAAGAGCACAAGTATTCTACGGTGGGTGAACAAATTATTGTTGAGCAATTGACAGAATTGAGCATAGTTATGAGTATATCTAGGCAATGATCATGTATATAGGCATCACGTCCAAAACAAGTAGATCTAAATGATTTTGCATCTACTACTATTACTCCACTCATCGACTGCTATCCAGCATGCATCTAGAGTATTAAGTAAAAACAGAGTAACGCCGTAAGCAAGATGACATGATGTAGAGGGATAAATTCATGCAATATGATAAAAAAAACCATCTTGTTATCCACGATGGCAACAATACAATATGTGCCTTGCAACTCTTTCTATCACTAAGTAAGGACACCGCAAGATTGAACCCAAAGCTAAGCACTTCTCCCATTGCAAGAACTACCAATCTAGTTGGCCAAACCAAAAAAGATAATTCGAAGAGACTTGCAAAGATAAATCAATCATACATAAAAGAATTCAGAGTAGAATCAAATATTTTCCATAGATAATACTGGATCATAAACCCACAATTCATCGGTCTCAACAAACACACCGCAAAAAGAAGATTACATCAAATAGATCTCCACGAGAGAGGGGGAGAACATTGTATTGAGATCCAAAAAGAGAGAAGAAGCCATCTAGCTACTAGCTATGGACCCGAAGATCTGAAGTAAACTATTCACACTTCATCGGAGGGGCTATGGTGATGATGTAGAAGCCCTCCATGGTGGATGGCCCCTCCGGTGGAGCTCCGGAACAGGCCCCAAGATGGGATCTCGTGTATACAGAAGGTTGCGGCGGTGGAATTAGGTTTTTGGCTCCTGTTCTGATCGTTCGGGGATACGTAGGTATATATAGGAGGAAGGAGTATGTCGGTGGAGCTCCGAGGGGCCCACGAGGTAGGGGGCACGCCCTCCACCCTCGTGACCGCCTCTGGCACTTCTTGGAGTAGGGTCCAAGTCTCCTGGATCATGTTCGGTTGGAAAATCACGATCCCGAAGGTTTCATTCCGTTTGGACTCCGTTTGATATTCTGTTTCTTCGAAATACTGAAAAAGGCAAAAAATAGCACTTCTGGGCTGGGCCTCCGGTAAATAGGTTAGTCCCGAAAGTAATATAAAAGGGGAAAATAAAGCCCAATATAGTCCAAAACAGTAGGTAAAGTAGCATGGAGCAATCAAAAATTATAGATACGTTGGAGACGTATCAGGCAGCCATGCATCCAGCTAGTTTCTGGGTATGCTTGAGGTCTGTTGGGATAGCCAACTGCGATAGAGCTCGGACTTTGGCCGGGTTTGGTTCAATTCCTCTATTGGAAACAATGAAGCCGAGCAACTTCCCGGAGGGTACGCCAAAAACACACTTTTCCGGGTTTAGCTTGATGCCGTTTGTTCGGAGGTTATCGAACGTAAGCCTCAAGTCATCTATTGGGGTTTCGACGTGTCTTGTTTTTATGACCACGTCGTCCACGTAGGCCTCCACTATTTTGCCGATTTGCTTTTCCAGACATGTTTGAATCATGCGTTGATAGGTTGCGCCGGCATTTTTAAGCCCGAAAGGCATAGTGTTGAAGCAGAAAGGACCATATGGTGTTATGAAGGTCGTTGCAGCTTGGTCGGACTCTGCCATCTTTATTTAATGGTATCTAGAGTATGCGTCGAGGAAACACAGTGAGTCATGTCCTGCGGTGGCGTCGATGATTTGGTCGATGCGAGGGAGGGGGAAAGGATCCTTGGGGCAAGCCTTGTTGAGGTCTTTGAAATCGACGCATAGGCGCCAGGATTTGTCCTTCTTCGGTACCATTACCAGATTTGCCAGCCGATCCGGATGCTTGATATCTCTGATGAATCCGGCCTCAAGTAGCTTGGCTAGCTCTTCTCCCATGGCTTGCCGTTTAGGCTCTGAAAAGTGCCTAAGCGTCTATTTGACTGGCTTGTATCCTTTCAGTATATTGAGACTGTGTTCGGCCAGTCTGCATGGGATGCCTGGCATGTCCGAAGGATGCTAGGCAAAAATGTCCCAATTCTCGCGTAGGAAGTCTCGTAGTGCGGCGTCCATTATGGGGCTCAACTGTGTCCCGATGGAAGTTGTCTTCGTGGAGTCCGTTGGATGTACCTCCAATTTGACTATCTCGTCCGCGGGTTTGAATGAGGTGGACTTGGATCGTTTGTCGAGTATCATGTCGTCCCTGTCCATTGTGGTGCGCAGCATTGTTAATTCTTAGGCCGCTAGGGCTTCGGATAATGCTTGCAGGGCTAGTGATGTGGTTTTATTTTCGGCGTGGAGTGCGACATCCGGATCACTGGCTAGAGTGATGATTCCATTGTGCCCGGGCATTTTGAGGTTCATGTACCCGTAATGGGGTATAGCTTGAAAGCTTTTGAATGCGTCCCGCCCTAAAAGGGCGTGGTATCCGCTGCTGAAAGGGGCCACTTGGAATGTGATTTCTTCGGACCTGTAATTCTCCGGGGTGCCGAATACCACATCGAGTGTGATTTTTCCCGCACACCGTGCCTCCCGACTAGGGATGATTCCCGTGAAGGTTGTGCCGCTTTGCTCAATGCGGCCTTTATCAATTTCCATCTTGTTGAGTGGTTCTTCGTAGATCAAGTTTAATCCGCTTCCACCGTCCATGAGTACTTTAGTGAGCCGAAAGCCGTCCACGATTAGGCTAAGGACCAAAGCGGCTGGTGCCTAGAGTGTCTGGAATTGGGGTTCGTCACTGGCACTGAAGGTTATAGCAGTGTCGTTCCACAGATTTATTTTTGCTACATGGTAGATTTTAGCGAAATTTCGATGAGCTCGCTTGCGCCTATTATTTGAGGCGAAAGTCTTGAAGACTGTCAGTACCGTATTGTTTTCTTTGGCAGGGTTTTGCTCTGCTTTGTGGCTTACCACAAGATCCTCGCCGCTTTTTACCACCTGCCGGAGTATCCAACATGCTCTAAGGCTATGTGTTGGTGTAGTATCCGGCGTGCTGTGAATTTTGCATGCCCATTGAGCCATTCTTCCAATAAGGTTCCATGCCTTGGAGTGGGCTTTGGTTTTCTGGGAATTGGATCAGGTAACTTACGAGAGTTCGCCCTTTTAGTTTGGACAAAGGTTTTAGTGAGAGCCGGATTATCCCAGAAGTCTGTTTGGGTTGTCCAGGTGCTCTCCATTGCACGGTACTTCTGTACTATGGCTGCTAGGTCGTCAAAGTGTACTATGTCATGGCGACTTATAGCATTAAGGATTCCTTTGTTCGTGCAGTTTTTGCAGAAAAGTGAGATTGCGTCTTCCTTACGACAGTCCTTAACCCTGTTTAGCACAAGGAGGAATCTGACCCAGTAGCGATGTACTGTCTCTTGGGGCTCTTGTCTGATATGGGAGAGACGGTTTAAGTCTGGGAGGGTGGGTGTAGCTGAATCTGGATTCTGATACGATCTAACTCCCAGGGGCAAAGGAGCTTCCGGGCTTGACAGCTCGGGGTCCAGGGTGCTGCCTGATTTTTCCAGCCTGATGCCCGATTCTAAGTCCAGGGTCTGGGTCATGTCCTCCTTCGAGTGGGTATCCGGCTCAGAGATCTCGGTGATCCGGACATAATTCATCCTCAAAGTAGAGGGATAATCCATGTGTGGCTCTTCCACTACCGCTATCTCATGGGTGACCGGTGGGGTTTTAATATCCCTCTGGTCGGGTTTAAACCCGATTCGATCGTAGTCTGTAGCGACTCCCAAAGCGGCGATGCAATCTAAGAGCTCATTGAGGGAGGAGATCTCTATTGGATTCATCTGTTCGGCGAGTTCCGAATTGATGTGGAGGCTGTTTTTGATGACCCGAGAGGTCATCATCGGTGCGGAAGCCGATCGGGCGGCCATGATGAAGCCGCCTAGTCGGAGAGTTTGGCCTAGCGCCAGCGCTCCCCCAGAGGTGATGTTGTCCTTGACAACGAGACGGGCCATCGAGCCTTGCAGCGGCAACACAGAGGAACTTTCAATGAAAGCACCAATGTCGGTGTCAAAACCGGCGGATCTCGGGTAGGGGGTCCCGATCTGTGCGTCTAAGGCTAATGGTAACAGGAGGCAAGGGACACGATTTTTACCCAGGTTCGGGCCCTCTCGATGGAGGTAAAACCCTACTTCCTGCTTGATTGATATTGATGATATGAGTAGTACAAGAGTTGATCTACCACGAGATCGTAGAGGCTAGACCCTAGAGGCTAGCCTATGATGATTGTGATTTTGTCTCTAAGGACTAAACTCTCGGTTTATATAGACACCGGAGGGAGCTAGGGTTTACAGAGAGTCGGTTACAAAGAAGGAAATCTACTATCCGGATCACCAAGCTTGTCTTCCATGCAAAGGAGAGTCCCATCCGGACACGGGACGGAGTCTTGAGTCTTGTATCTTCACGCTCCAATAGTCCGGACAAAGTGTATAGTCCGGCTGTCCGGATACCCCCTAATCCAGGACTCGTCAGCCGCAGCCCGGCCAGGCAGGTCGCAGGCTGCCGTCCCGAAGCCCGAGCTTGCTGGCGATCCCCTTCGGATCGTCTCCGCAGCTTCGACCTCTCCAAGGCCAGGGCGACCCTGCCAGGGCCACCACCACTCTTCGGTGAAGCCGTTCCGCCCCGCTGGAGCCCCTAGAGCCGCCTCGAGCTGCTATCGTCTTGGTCTCCGGTGACCTCTGCCCTCTGCCTCCACTTGAGAGGCCGTTTCCGACGCCGTCCGGTCACCTCTAGCCACGCTACGGTACGGGCAGGTGCGCCATCTTCTTCTCCTTTGATCCCCCCCTCTCATTTGACCCCAAGAACCCTCGCCGCCGGCGTATGCTCTAGCAAAGCTCCGCCTCCCTCTGTTTCCTTATCCCCCTCCTTCTGGCCTGACTAGCGGGGCCTGCTAGTCAGCCACTCAGTATGCGCGTGAAGCAGTATGAGCGGTGGCGCCCTGGGCGTTTACGCCTTCGACGTCACCCCTGCTACCTCTTGAGCACTGCGTTGGATTTCCCCGAAGAGGAGAGGATGATGCAGCAAAGTAGCGTAAGTATTTCCCTCAGTTTTTGAGAACCAAGGTATTAATCCAGTAGGAGACCACGCACAAGTCCCTCGTACCTACACAAAACGATAGCTCCTCGCAACCAACGCGATTAGGGGTTGTCAATCCCTTCAAGGTCACTTACGAGAGTGAGATCTGATAGAGATGATAAATAATATTTTTGGTATTTTTGGTATAGGGATGCAAAGTGAAAAGTAAAAGGCAAAGTAAAAACAAAGCAAGTAATAAAGTAATGGAGATTGATACGATGAGAATAGACCCGGGGCCATAGGTTTCACTAGTGGCTTCTCTCAAGAGCATAGATGTTCTACGGTGGGTGAACAAATTACTGTTGAGCAATTGACAGAATTGAGCATAGTTATGAGCATATCTAGGTATGATCATGTATATAGACATCACGTCCAAGACAAGTAGATCAAAACGATTCTGCATCTACTACTATCACTCCACTCATCGACCGCTATCCAGCATGCATCTAGAGTATTAAGTTAAAAACAGAGTAATGCCTTAAGCAAGATGACATGATGTAGAGGGATAAATTCATGCAATATGATAAAAAGTCATCTTGTCATCCTCGATGGCAACAATACAATATGTGCCTTGCTGCCCCTTCTGTCACCGGGAAAGGACACCGCAAGATAGCACCCAAAGCTAAGCACTTCTCCCATTGCAAGAACTACCAATCTAGTTAGCCAAACCAAAAGGATAATTCGAAGAGACTTGCAAAGATAACTCAATCATACATAAAAGAATTCAGAGAAGATTCAAATATTGTTCATAGATAAGCTGGATCATAAACCCACAATTCACCGGTCTCAATAAACACACCGCAAAAAGAAGATTACATCGAATAGATCTCCACGAGAGAGGGGGAGAACATTGTATTGAGATCCAAAAAGAGAGAATAAGCCATCTAGCTACTAGCTATGGACCCGAAGGTCTGAAGTAAACTACTCACACTTCATCGGAGGGGCTATGGTGTTGATGTAGAAGCCCTCCATGGTGGATGCCCCCTCCGACGGAGCTCCAGAACAGGCCCCAAGATGGGATCTCGTGGATACAGAAGGTTGCGGCGGTGGAATTAGGTTTTTGGATCCTTTTCTGATCGTTTGGGGGATACGTATGTATATATAGGAGGAAGGAGTACGTCGGTGGAGCAACAGGGGGGCCACGAGGCAGGGGGCGTGCCCTAGGGGGGGGGGGGCGCCCCCCACCCTCATGACCGCCTCTTTTGTTCCTTGGAGCAGGGTCCAAGTCTCCTGGATCACGTTAGGTGAGAAAATCACGTTCCCAAAGGTTTCATTCCTTTTGGACTCCGTTTGATATTCCGTTTCTTCGAAACACTGAAATAGGCAAAAAACAGCAATTCTGGGCTGGGCCTCCGGTTAATAGGTTAGTCCAAAAAATAATACAAAAGTGGAAAATAAAGCCCAATATAGTCCAAAACAGTAAATAAAGTAGCATGGAGCAATCAAAAATTATAGATACGTTGGAGACGTATCAGGCATCCCCAAGCTTAATTCCTGCTCGTCCTCGAGTAGGTAAATGATAAAAAGAGAATTTTTGATGCAGAGTGATACTTTGGCATAATTTCAATGTAAATCTTCTTAATTGTGATATGAATATTCAGATCCGAAAGATTCAAGAGAAAAGTTCATATTGACATAAAAATAAAAATACTTCAAGCATACTAATCAAAGCAATCATGTCTTCTCAAAATAGCATGGCAAACGTAGGTTCATCCCTACAAAATCATATAGTTAGGCTATGCTTCATTTTCGTCACACAAAGATGTTCCCAGCTTCTATACCCCCGATGACAAGCCAAGCAATTGTTTCATACTTAAATAATCTCAAACTTTTTCAACCTTCACGCAATACATGAGCGTGAGCCATGGATATAGCACTATGGGTGGAATAGAATATGATGATGGGGATTGTGTGGAGAAGACAAAAAAGGAGAAAGTCTCACATTGACGAGGATAATCAACAGGCTATGGAGATGCCCATCAATTGATGTCAACATGAGGAGTAGGGATTGCCATGCAACGGATGCACTAGAGCTATGAATGCTCAACAAAAGAAAACTAGTGGGTGTGCATCCAACTCGCTTGCTCATGAAGACCTAGGGCATTTGAGGAAGCCCATCGTAGGAATATACAAGCCAAGTTCTATAATGAAAAATTCCCACTAGTATAAAAAGACAACTTATGAGACTCACTATATGAAGAACAAGGTGCTACTTTGAAGCGCAATATATGAGACTCACTACATGAAGACCAAGGGGCTACTTTGAAGCACAAGTGTAGAAAAAGAGATAGCAGCATTGCCCTTTTTATTTATTTTCTTTTTTTTGGGGCCTTTTTTTGGCCTTTCTCTTTTTTTTGTTTGGGCAATGCTCTAATAATTATGATCATCACACTTCTATTGATTACAACATAAGGATTACAACTCGAAACTTAGAACAAGATATGACTCTATATGAATGCCTCCGGCGATGTACCGGGATGGTGCAATGAATCAAGAGTGACATGTATGAAAAATAATGCATGGTGGCTTTGCCAAAAATACGATGTCAACTACATGATCATGCAATGGCAATATGAAAAAAGTAATGTATGTCATGATGATGATGATGGAAGTTGCATGGCAATATATCTCGGAATGGCTATGGAAATGCCATGATAGGTAGGTATGGTGGCTGTTTTGAGGAAGATATAAGGAGGTTTATGTGTGATAGAGTGTATCGTATCACGGGGTTTGGATGCACCGGCGAAGTTTGCACCAACTCTCAATTTGAGAAAGGGCAATGCACGGTACCGAAGAGGCTAGCAAAGGCGGAAAGGTGAGAGTGCATATAATCCATGGACTCAACATTAGTCAAAAGAACTCATATACTTATTGCAAAATTGTAGAAGTCATCAAAAATCAAGTACTATGTGCATACTCCTAGGGGGATAGATTGGTAGGAAAAGACCATCGCTCGTCCCCGACCGCCACTCATAAGGATGCACAAGCCAGGTACACTTCATGTTTCAAATTTGTTACACAACTTTAACCATACGTGCATGCTACGGGACTTGCACACTTCAACACAAGAATTATTTGAATTCATAATCACCCAACTAGCATGATTTTGATATTATCACCTCCATATCTCAAAACAATTATCAAGCATCAAACTTATCTTAGTATGCAATTCACTCAAAAGAAAGTTTCACATATCTTGAATACCAAGTATATTGATATTAAGCAAATTACCATGCTATTAACGACTCAAAATAATCTAAGTGAAGCATGAGAGATCAATAGTTTCTTTAAAACAAATCCACCACCGTGCTCTAAAAGATCTAAGTGAAGTACTAGAGAAAAAATTATCACGCTCAAAAAAATATAAGTGAAGCACTATGAGCAAAACTATCAAGCTCAAAAGATATAAGTGAAGCACATAGAGTATTCTAACAAATTCCAATTCATTTATGGCTCTCTCAAAAGGTGTGTATAGAAAGGATGATTGTGTTAAACTTACAAGCAAAGACGCAAATAATACAGGACGCTCCAAGCAAAACACATATCATGTGGTGAATAAAAATATAGTTCCAAGTAAATTACCGATGGAAGTGGACGAAAGAGGGGATGCCTTCCGGGGCATCCCCAAGTTTTGACTTTTTGGTGTCCTTGGATTATCTTGGGGGTGCCATGGGCATACCCAAGCTTATGCTCTTGCCACTACTTGTTCCATAATCCATCAAAAGAATTCACCCAAAACTTGAAAACTTCACAACACAAAACTCAATAGAAATCTCGTGAGCTCCGTTAGAGAAAGAAAACAAAAGACTACTTCAAGGTACTGTAATGAACTCATTCTTTGTTTGTATTGGTGTTAAACCTACTGTATTCCAACTTATCTATGGATTATAAACTATTTTACTAGCCATAGATTCATCAAAATAAGCAAAAAACACACATAAAACAGAATCTGTCAAAAACAGAACAGTCTGTAGCAATCTGTAACTAACGCAAACTTATGGAACTCTAAAAATTCTACCAAAATAGGAAGTCCTGTACAATTTGTTTATTGAACAGAAGAAAAAAGAATCAACGCAAAATCACGTTTCTGTGATTTAACAAAATTATATTTGTGCGTGCAAAGTTTCTGTTTTTCAGCAGAATCAAATCAACTATCATCGTAGGTTATCCTATAGGTTCAACTTGGCACAAACACTAATTAAAACATAAAACCACATCCAAACAGAGGCTAGATGGATTATTTATTCCTAAACATAAGCAAAAACAAGAAACACAAATAAAATTGGGTTGCCTCCCAACAAGCGCTATCGTTTAACGCCCCTAGCTAGGCATAAAAGCAAGGATAGATCTAGGTATTGCCATCTTTGGTAGGCAGTTCTTCAATGAGGCATCTACCTCCTTTAGAATTTTCTTTCTTTCTAGTAATTGTCAAATTTTCAGGCAAAAGATCGAAAAATTCATTCATAGCGAAAGGTTCCTTAATGATGGTAAAAAGATTGGGATGAACACTTATAGATTTAAGATCTGCAGTTTCCTTACTAGATGATTCAGCCTTATTCTTAGGAACATAAATGAGCTTAGTATTTTTAGTAGGCGAACTTGGAGTGTTTTGTACGGAAGAAAAAGTGGTTCCCAAGTTGGTAATGATACCCTCAAGTTTATCGATTCTTGTGGAATCTAGATTTATTTTCTCATTAACTATGGGTTCTTTTTCTTTAATATTTTTCAAAGTCATTCCTACCTTAGATCCATATTGGGTAATTTGATTATGGATCTTTCTATCAAGATTTTCAATTGATTCAATGGTAGCAACTTTATTCTCAATAATTTCAAGTCTTTGCATAACATGCTCCAAAGTTAACATAGTTCCATTAATCAAAAGAGGTGGTGAGCCAAATAAATCTATTAAAGCATTATAAGAATCAAAAGTATGGCTACCCAAGAAATTCCCTCCGGTAATGGTATCAAGGATATATCTATACCAAGGATTAGCACCTACGTAAAAATTATGAAGAAGAACTGAAGTAGATTGCTTCCTGGTAGATCTATTTTGAGCATTGCAAATTCTATACCAAGCGTCTTTTAGATTTTCTCCCTCCCTTTGCTTAAAATTTAGAACTTCATTCTCGGGAGATAACGGAGAAGATATGAGACTAGTCATGATGACAAGCAAGCAAACTAACACACGAGCAAACAAAAAGGAAACGGGAAAATGAGGAGGAGATTGGGAAAGATAGGGCGAATAAAACGGCAAGGTGAAGTGGGGGAGAGGGAAACGAGAGGCAAATGGCAAATAATGTAATGCGAGAGATAGGTATTGTGATGGGTACTTGGTATGGTTGACTTGCTCTTGCGTGAGCCTCCCCGGCAACGGCGCCAGAAATTCTTCTTGCTACCTCTTGAGCACTGCATTGGATTTCCCTGAAGAGGAGAGGATGATGCAGCAAAGTAGCGTAAGTATTTCCCTCAGTTTTTGAGAACCAAGGTATCAATCCAGTAGGAGACCACGCACAAGTCACTCGTACCTACACAAAACAATAGCTCCTCGCAACCAACGCGATTAGGGGTTGTCAATCCCTTCACGGTCACTTACAAGAGTGAGATCTGATAGAGATGATAAATAATATTTTTGGTATTTTTGGTATAGAGATGCAAAGTGAAAAGTAAAAGGCAAAGTAAAAAACAAAGCAAGTACTAAAGTAATGGAGATTGATATGATGAGAATAGACCCGGGGGCCATAGGTTTCACTAGTGGCTTCTCTCAAGAGCATAGATATTCTATGGTGGGTGAACTTACTGTTGAGCAATTGACAGAATTGAGCATAGTTATGAGCATATCTAGGTATGATCATGTATATAGGCATCACGCCCAAGACAAGTAGATTGAAACGATTCTGCATCTACTACTATTACTCCACTCATCGACCGCTATCCAGCATGCATCTAGAGTATTAAGTTAAAAACAGAGTAACGCCTTAAGCAAGATGACATGATGTAGAGGGATAAATTCATGCAATATGATAAAAACCCCATCTTGTTATCCTCGATGGCAACAATACAATACGTGCCTTGCTACCCTTTCTGTCACTGGGAAAGGACACCGCAAGATTGAACCCAAAGCTAAGCACTTCTCCCATTGCAAGAACTACCAATCTAGTTGGCCAAACCAAAGGATAATTCGAAGAGACTTGCAAAGATAACTCAATCATACATAAAAGAATTCAGAGAAGATTCAAATATTGTTCATAGATAAGCTAGATCATAAACCCACAATTCATCGGTCTCAACAAACACACCGCAAAAAGAAGATTACATCGAATAGATCTCCATGAGAGAGGGGGAGAACAATGTATTGAGATCCAAAAAGAGAGAAGAAGCCATCTAGCTACTAGCTATGGACCCGAAGGTCTGAAGTAAACTACTCACACTTCATCGGAGGGGCTATGGTGTTGATGTAGAAGCCCTCCATGGTGGATGCCCCCTCCGGCGGAGCTCTGGAACAGGCCCCAAGATGGGATCTCGTGGATACAGAAGGTTGCGGCGGTGGAATTAGGTTTTTGGCTCCTTTTCTGATCGTTTGGGGATACGTAGGTATGTATAGGAGGAAGGAGTACATCGATGGAGCAACAGGGGGGCCACGAGGTAGGGGGGCATGCCCTAGGTGGGCGCCCCCCACCCTCGTGACCGCCTCTTTTGTTCCTTGGAGCAGGGTCCAAGTCTCCTGGATCACGTTCGGTGAGAAAATCACGTTCCCAAAGGTTTCATTCTGTTTGGACTCTGTTTGATATTTCGTTTCTTCGAAACACTGAAATATGCAAAAAAAAAACAATTCTGGGCTGGGCCTTCGGTTAATAGGTTAGTCCCAAAAATAATATAAAAGTGGAAAATAAAGCCCAATATAGTCCAAAACAGTAGATAAATTAGCATGGAGCAATCAAAAATTATAGATACG
>NC_041393.1:119761984-119790266 GCF_002162155.2 Triticum dicoccoides | reverse complement strand
ATTCATTTAAATCCAGGAAACTTCAAACAACCATAATTTTTATCTATAAGTCCAAATGCATTGATTCTTTTTGCATTGTGTTCTTTGTCCAAAAATCTAACAGCACCCAATAGATGGGATTTTTCCTTGCTGTCTAGATTTTCTGTTAATTTTCATAAGGTTTCTCGATGTTTTCTTTTTGTGGTTTTATTTATTTTCAGAAGAGCAAGCTTGTCTTGAGGATCACCAGGAGATTTGTGAACCTCGTCAGCATGAAGGCAAGCCACAGCAACATTTTCATAGTGCCACTTCAATATTTGTGATTTTCCTACTTGAACTTATGATTATTCATGCATTTAAATAATTATTATAATTATATTCTGTTAGATGCTTGTCATGTTAAATATGCTTGATTTACAGAAAGTTTGAAATGAATCTTGCTGATGAGCTAACAAGAACTTAGATATGAGTAATGATAAAATGATATGGTCATGGAGGTTAATAATTAGTTTAATTATTATTCTTGCATGATGAAAAATGATGAGATTGCTAGAAATGGTTCTTGTTTAAGTGAGGTTTGATCTTAACCAGAGAAGTATCTTGAGATGATGATGGCTCCGTGGGAGCGTAGTTGACTTGGTCATTTTCATGGATATGTGATGCATATGTTAGTGATGCATGGCATGGCATTATGACACCGGTTATTTTCACCCTAAGTTGAACCTGATAAGTAACTGAACTTGCATATGTTGTTAACCGGGTCATGGTGCCGCTGAAACGAGTTTTTCCCAGTGCAACCACATTTGCCGGTATGGGACGGCCTTAATGCGTTTCATTGTCGTTTCTCTGGTCGGTGCCTCCACCTGGGGAAGGTTATGGGCGTGTTGTACCCTGGCCCAGTAAGCAGGCATAACCTAGTGAGCCCGTTGTTAAGTTAAGTTTTTGGTACCGGGCCCCAGAGTGGATCGTGGCCACGACGGTCGTCGAGGTGTCTTGAGCTAGACACGGGGCCGCCCAGGACTAGCACGATGGGGATTGAGTTGGAGTGGCCGGGGGAGTGTCATGACAATGAAGTGGTTTCGTCGGAATGCCATTGGTCCACTCGAATGGGAGTGCGAGGCCATGGGTTCCGTAGTGTGGGTCCAGTGCGCTACCTCTGCAGAGTGTATTAATCTATCGATAGCCGAGTCCACGGTTACGGACATGCTCAAAAGTAGGGTACACCATGGGTCAACACTTAATAAATTTGCACACTAAGTTTGCACTAAGGATGGCAGTAAGGCCATCATGTTGAGTTGGACCAGGTGTGGTCGGGTTGTGATCGCCGTAAGGATCATGGGCCATTTATTGCTCGGGTTGTGATCGCCGTAAGGATCATGGGCCATGTATTGGTCGGGTTGTGATCGCCGTAAGGATCACGGGCCATTTATTGGTCGGGTTGTGATCATCGTAAGGATCACGGGCCATGTATTGGTCGGGCTGTGATCGCCATATGGATCACGAGTTTGTTTTTAAGATCATCACGTTTGTGTTCTGGAAATGATCACGTTCTGTAAGCCAGTCCATGGGACGAGTACCAGATGAGCATATTCACAGCATGTTGGATATATTGTTGCATTGTTAATAATTGGTTAAGTATCATGATATTGTTTGTCATTATGTTTATGCTTGTTGTGAGCTTGCAAGTACATTCAATGTACTGACCTGGCATGTCATGCCAGATTTCAGGAAAGTCTCGTTGGAAAGGAGTGATGTCCGAGTCTAGATCGTGTCCACATGGGTGTCACTATGCTATGGAGTCCCGCTACGATGTTGTTCCGCTGCCGCGTAGTTGTCATGATCGAGGCCCCTTTATGTTCACTAAATAATGTACATATTGTTCAGCCAGAACGTGTGTGCCTCTTGGCCTCGCTAACTGTTATAATATGAACTATGCTCCGCTAGCATAAATAAAGCAGTTACTTTTCTGTACCAAGTTGTTGTGTGTTGCCAGAAGACAAGGTCTCTGGGCTGGCAATGCAAGGTAAACCGGTCGCTCTGAGCCGTGGTGCCACACAAATGGAGGGGGAGAGGGGTCCAGGGAGAAGAGGATGACAAGAGAAACCGGTTAGACAAACAGTGGCGCGAGGGAACGACGAGAGGGGGAGGGGCCGGAGCAAAGTGACGCCCACTGCGCGTCCATGGAATGCCAGGCTACGCTGTCACCGCGTGAACTGGACGATTACCCATCCTAAGATCGGCCAAATCATGTCGGGGAGACAAGGCGTACAGAGGGAGATGCCAAGGAGGAGACAAACAAGCATAGTCAACCCAGGTGTGATCACAGGCAGCAAGAATACAAGTGCACATCAAGGTATTTGTAACTTTTTGCGGCTCACATGCTTGGAGATGAAGGTTGAGCTTTGGCTGGGTTAGATCAATCACTACAGTGATTAAGATGGAAAAGTTTCAGGTCATTAGGATGAAGATAAGTGGGACTTGCTGTTCAAAGTGCCAATTTGATCAGAAATACAAAGCAAGAAGTAGCACTCACATACTTGCTTATATTGAGTTGAAATTTGGAATAGAGGAGTTATTTGAACATATGAAGACTCTGTAAAAGTTTCATACCATTTGGATACTCCAAAATGGTACTTGCTTCACAAAGTTCCAATCTGTTCAGGAACTGGGGAAAATTTCTGAGGGAAATTGGTTAAATGAAATGAGCCAAAATTTCGTGGAGAGAGCTTATATAGGTAGGAGCATATCCTGCTTAATTTTCAGCTAAAATTAAGCAATATAAAATACACTTGCTTCACAAACTGAAAATCTGACCAGAAACAAAGATTTGAAGCTGGGCTCACATGGATGAGTTACATGAGCTCAAATTTGGTGGAGAGTCATGATTTGATTATATGGAGGTATGCAAAAATTTCAAATCATTTGGATATGCATAGCTTGCACCTCCTTCACAAAGTTTCTTTCTGGACAGAAAATTTGGAAAATCACAGATAAATAATTACTAGGCAAATGAGTATGAAAATTTGCATGAGGCAATGATATGGAAAGGAAAAGGTGTCCAAAGAGTTTGGAGTCAAATGAGCAAAGATAAATAGCACTTACTACACAAAGTGCCATTTAGGGAAGAGTAGGAAAAAAAATTGTGAAATATTTTTGAACATGGCAAGGAAAAGTTTTGCCATATTTGATGAAGATATGACCCGAACAATTTATGAGAATTATTTGGGAATTTTGAGTGATGGAAATATAGGTTGCTTCACAACCTAGGGCAAATAGGGCTATTCCTTTAAAAGAAAAAAGAATATTCCTAAGGAAAAGAATACTGGGGTTGGGCCAAGATGAAAATTACATGATCTTGAGGGGATGATGAGGATGATAATCCACTCTGGAAAGGAAGAATAGGTCATCTTCTCCAGTTTGCAGACCACATAACCACAGAAAAATAAAACTCAAGCAAAATATCTATAAAATCAAAAGAAAAAGAAAGGGCCAAAAATCAGGGTGTCTGAAAGTGCAATCATGCCCTTACATCATGTTTTGATGTTGATTACAATTTACATGTAGGGGTCTAACTATGTTTGTCCAGTAAATCTCAGGTATTAGTCCCAGGTTCATCTATGTGTGTGGATCGTGAGCATACGAAGATGATTTTACCCGAAGTATACTCAAGCAAGAAGTATCAAAATGAGTGCATCATTTTAATTTCTTGAGAACAGCTCGCAAAGAGCTACAAAGCCCGCGATGTGCAAAATAGAGGCAGGTGTAAGGTGGTGAAGCTGGAGTCCATAGAACTCCAGGAGCCCCCAGAGAAACGGATGTATGGGAAATCCGAGTCCCCTTATTAGATAAGGGACGAAGCATACCCACTCTCCTCTAGAGGGATTGGGGACGCTCTCCGCCTACTTTCCACCCTTGTAGGTGGCCAGTCCGGCTCGAACCGGAACCATGAAGGCCGGGGGAAGATATCCCTTTGCTTGGAGCGCCACTAGCTCGCTATGTGAAACTGAACATCTCCTTCAATCTCCTGGCTGAGGGCTGGGGGCGCGAGAGGAGGAGCCGCGTCGACTATCCATGATGGAATGGATTTTTGTCACAGGCGCTTTGATGAGTACTTGCGGAAAAAGGATGGTGTGATTTGGATCTAGATCCTCACCTCTCTTATAGGCAGCTCATTCGCGCGGCTAGGGGGTAAAACGCAAAAATACCCTAGCTTTTCGCATTCATACGACTCGTGGAAGAGGGCCATTATTGGACGTGGAAGCCATGGAGTGCAACATTTGTAAGGAAGCCGGACACCATTCGGCAGGCACATGGAATTTGAAGGAGAGCCCGCCTTGCAACGCCGAAGACAATATACGCGCCGGACTCGTCGTCATTGAAGCCTAGTTCGGGGGCTACTGAGGGAGTCCCGGATTAGGGGGTGTCTGGATAGCCGAACTATCATCATCGGCCGGACTCCAAGACTATGAAGATACAAGATTGAAGACTTTGTCCCGTGTCCGGATGGGACTTTCCTTGGCGTGGAAGGCAAGCTTGGCGATACGGATATGTAGATCTCCTACCATTGTAACTGACTCTGTGTAACCCTAGCCCTCTTCGGTGTCTATATAAACCGGATGGTTTTAGTCCGTAGGGCATAATAACAATCATACAATAGGCTAGCTTCTAGGGTTTAGCCTCCTTGATCTCATGGTAGATCTACTCTTGTAATACACACATCATCAATATCAATCAAGCAGGACGTAGGGTTTTACCTCCATCAAGAGGGCCCAAACCTAGGTAAAACATCATGTCCATTGTCTCCTATTACCATCCGCCTAGACGCACAGTTCGGGACCCCCTACCCGAGATCCGCTGGTTTTGACACCGACATTGGTGCTTTCATTGAGAGTTCCTCTGTGTTGTCGCAATCAGGAAGGATGCCTCTTCCCGTCTTTAAAGACGGTACCATCGCCAAAGGAGCTTTGGCCGCCGGTCAAGCTATCCGGCTAGGTGGTTTTCTTATGACCGCCTGTTCGGCCACCGCTTCGATGATGACCTCTCGGGTCATCAAAAGCAATCTTCGCATCAACTCGGAATTCACCGAGCAGCTGGATCCGATGGAGCTCTCTTTCGTAAACGAGCTCTTGGATCGCATCGCCGCCCTGGGAGTCGCTACAGACTGTGATCAGATTGGGCTTAAAACCGATCTGAGAGAAATTTACTCT
This sequence comes from Triticum dicoccoides, assembly GCF_002162155.2. NCBI lineage: Eukaryota > Viridiplantae > Streptophyta > Magnoliopsida > Poales > Poaceae > Triticum > Triticum dicoccoides. The sequence continues at coordinate 119,785,080 of NC_041393.1, read as the reverse complement.
CCCCAGGCTACCCACCATGTTGCTGTGGTAGAAGAACAACGCGGCGACTCTTCTTCTATGTTAAAAACCAGTTATGTCTGGATTCCCAATCCCTCCATGCCGGATTCCCGCGGAGGGACGAACGTTAATCGAGTACTGAACCTAAAGTCAGACAGCGGACTAGATTCGTTGGACGACCTCCAGCAATCCAAGCTTCCAAATCCGGAAACTCCTCGGCCTTTGAGCCTCAGATTGGGCGGGGTTCCGAATTTAGTTCCACCCGCCCACCCAAACACAAGCGATCTATCTCAAAAACGGCAGGAGCCCCATGAAACAGTACATCATTACTGGGCCAGATTCCTCCTGGTTATGGACAGGATAAAGGACTGCCATGAGGAAAGCGCAATCTCTATTTTTTGCAACAATTGCACGGACAAGGGAATCATGAACGCCATAAGTCGTCGCGAAGTCACGCGCTTCGCCGACCTGGCGACCATAGTACGAAAATAATGTGCGATGGAGAGTGCCTGGAAAACCGAAACTAGATTTTGGGACAATCCGGCCCTGAACACAACCCTAGTCCGGAATAAAAGGGTGCACCATGCTCAAGCACCTGGGTCAAAAACCAAAAAGCAAAAAACCCCTAAAGGGTACGGAACCGTACTGAAGGGATGGCTCAGCGGACCCTGCAAAATCCATAATACAGAGGGCGCCACTCCAACACATAGCCTTCGAGCATGTTGGATACTACGGCAGGTGGCCAAAAGTGGCGAAGGGCTTTTAGCCCCGGAGAACCAGCCCAACAGTACCAGTACGGTATTAACAGTCTTCGAGACTTCCGCATCAAATAATATGCGGAAACGAACAATCCACAGCCTCGCCAAAGTCTACCAAGTAGCAAGAACAAATCCATGGAGCGACACGGCTATCACCTTCAATGCCAGCGACGAACCTAAATTCCGAACAGCCCGAGCACCAGCCGCATTGGTCCTCAGTCCAATAGTGGATGGCTTTCGTCTTACCAAGGTACTCATGGATGGTGGCAGCGGATTAAACCTCATCTACGAGGAAACCCTCCAAAAAATGGAAATAGACTGGAGCCGCATCGAGCGAAGCAGCACAACCTTTAGAGGAATAATCCCTAGTCAGGAAGTACGCTGCACAGGAAAAATCACACTAGATGTGGTGTTCGGCTCGCCGGACAACTACAGGTCCAAGGAAGTCATGTTCCTAGTGGCCCCGTTCAGCAGCGGATATCACGCTCTATTAGGGCGAGAGGCATTCACAATTTTCCAAGCCATACCCCATTACGGGTACATGAAGCTCAAAATGCCCGGGGCCAATGGAATCATCACTCTGGTCAGTGATCCGGGCATAGCACTCTGCGCCGAAAATAAGACAGCCGCACTAGCCCTAGAGGCACTATCCGAAGCCCTAGCGGCAGAAGAGCTCACTACACTATGCTCCACGGTGAATAGGGACGATGTGATACTCGATAAGAGATCTAAGTCCACCTCTTTTAAACCAGCAGACAAAATAGTCAAATTCCATGTCCATCCAACGGACCCCAGAAAGACGGCCTCCATTGGGGCACAATTAAACCCTGATGTAGAAGGCGCACTACGAGAATTCCTTCGGGAAAATTGGGACATTTTTGCCTGGCACCCTTCAGATATGCTAGGAATCCCACGCAGGCTGGCAGAGCACAGCCTAAATATCCTAAAGGGATTCAAGCCAGTCAAACAGGCTCTTCGACGATTTTCTGAACCCAAAAGACAGGCAATGGGAGAGGAGCTAGCCAAACTATTAGAAGCAGATTCATCAGAGATATAAAACATCCAGACTAGCTAGCGAACCTGGTAATGGTACCAAAAAAGGACAAATCCTGGCGCCTTTGTGTGGATTTTAAAGACCTTAATAAGGCCTGTCCAAAGGATCCTTTCCCCCTCCCCCGCATCGACCAAATCATCGATGCTACCGCGGGGCACGATTCATTGTGTTTCCTCGACGCATACTCCGGATACCATCAAATCAAGATGGCAGAAACAAACCAGACCGCAACGGCATTCATTACTCCATATGGACCATTCTGCTTCAACACAGTGCCCTTCGGACTTAAAAATGCTGGCGCAACATATCAGCGCATGATTCAGACATGTCTGGCTACCCAGATCGGCAAAACAGTGGAGGCATACGTAGACGATGTGGTCGTTAAGACCAAACACGTCGAAACTCTAGTAGACGATTTGAGGCTCTCATTCGACAACCTCCGAGCATATGACATTAAGCTCAACCCGGAAAAATGCGTTTTCGGCGTACCAGCCGGAAAGCTCTTGGGCTTCATTGTATCCGGTAGACGAATTGAAGCAAACCCAGCCAAGATCCGAGCTCTGTCACAATTGGATATCCCAAAAGACCTCAAACAAATACAAAAACTGACTAGATGCGTGGCGGCTCTAAGCCGCTTCATCTCCCGTTTGGGAGAAAAGGCATTGCCTCTCTATCGCCTCCTCCGGCGCACCGAACACTTCGAGTGGACGGATGCTGCCACGGCCGGACTCGAAGAAATAAAGGCCATATTAGCAACAAATACGGTCCTGGCCGCGCCCAACCTAGGCAAACCAATGTTATTATATATCGCAGCAACACATCAAGTTGTCAGCGCAGCGCTCGTCATCGAACGAGAAACAGAAGGACACAAATTCCCTCTTCAAAACCAGTGTACTACGTATCCACTGTCTTAACTACATGCAAGTCCCGGTATCCACATTATCAACAGATAGCGTACGCGGTGTTCATGGCATCCCGGAAGCTGCGACACTACTTTCAAGAGTACTCGATAACAGTGGCCTCTGAAGTACCTCTCAACGACATTATAAACAACTGCGACGCGACGGGCAGGATTGCAAAATGGGCCATTGAGCTCTTACCATTTGACATAACCTACAAACCAAGGCGAGCTATAAAGTTGCAAGTTTTGGCTGACTTCATCGCCGAATGGACCGAAGCCGAACTCCCTAAAGAGTACGGCGCATACTCCAATTGGATCATGCATTTCGACGGCTCCAAAATGTTGGCCGGCTTGGGGGCTGGCGTCGTACTGACGTCCCCAACCGAAGACACAGTCCAATACGTACTTCAGATAATGTACACGGACTCCAACAATGCAGCCGAATACGAGGCCCTTCTACATGGTCTCCGGATGGCAATCTCCATGGGTATTCAACACCTAGAGGTGTGCGGGGATTCAAACCTCGCAATATCCCAAGTAAATGGGGACTTTGACGCCAAGGATCCAAAAATGGCAGCCTATTGTAACGTCGTCTTAAAAATGTCAGCTCGGTTCGAAGGACTCGAATTCCACCATGTAGCCCGGGATAATAACCAGGCAGCCGACGTGTTGGTGCGCATCGGCGCAAAATGCGACGCCGTCCCTCCAAACATCTTCCTGGAGCGGCTCTTTAAGCCATCCGTACTATGGGAAGAGGAGTCCGGAAATAGCAACCCGGAACCAACCGCGCCACCCAACACGGAACATTCTGACACAGTCGGTGGCTCAGCCAATGAAATAACACCCTCAGCCCACGAAATAATGGCAGTAATCGCCCCGTGGACGGAACCATTCCTAGCCTACTTAACTAGGCAGGAACTTCCCGAAGACCAAAATGAGGCCCGCTGCATAGTTCGATGATCTAAAGCCTACAAGGTCCACGAGGGAGAACTTTATAAGAAAAGCACAACCGGAGTCCTTCAAAGGTGCATCTCTGAAGAGGAAGGGCGAAATCTCCTGGCTAAAATTCACGCCGGACTCGGCGGGCACCACGCCGCAGCCCGGGCCCTTGTAGGCAAGGCCTTCCGTACAGGATTTTATTGGCCGACTGCCCGGGCAGATGCTCAGGACTTAGTCCAACGATGCGTCGATTGCCAGCTCTTTGCTAATCAAAGCCACATGCCACCCACTGCCCTCAAAACTATACCCATCACCTGGACGTTCGCGGTCTGGGGGCTTGACATGGTTGGACCCCTTAAAGGGGGAACCCACAAGCAAAAATACCTATTGGTCATGGTGGACAAATTCACCAAATGGATAGAGGCCAAGACAGTTAAAATGGCCGATTCCGGACCCGTGATAGACTTCATATCCGGGGTAGTACACCATTATGGTGTCCCCCACAGCATCATCACTGATAAGGGCACGAATTTCACGGTCGACGAGGTTAAACTCTGGTGCAAAAACATGGGCATCAGGTTCGACTACGCTTCAGTCTATCACCCCCAAACTAACGGTCAAGTCGAACGAGCAAATGGTCTAATCATGAGCGGCATCAAACCCAGATTAGTGCGGTCCCTCACGGAATCTAACATGCACTAGGTAGAGGAGCTCGACTCCGTACTCTGGGGGCTGCGGACCACACCGAACCGCACTACCGGATTCACACCATTTTTATGGTGTACGGCGCAGAGGCAGTTTTGCCCTGCGATATAATTCATGACTCACCTCGCGTGCGCATGTACGAAGAAAGAGAAGCCGAGTTGGATCAACAGGATAGTTTGGACGCCTTAGAGGAGGAGCGACACGTGGCAAAAGCTCGTTCCGCATTCTATCAGCAGCAGGCTCGAAGATATCAAAGCAGAGAAGTACGGGCCAAAACTTACAATGTTGGCGAACTTGTTCTACGCCTGCCGGACAAGAAAAAGGACAAACTTAAGCCCAAATGAGAAGGTCCCTTCGTCATCGACCAAGTCCTGACCGGCGGAGCATACCGTCTACATAACGCATCTGACAACCGACTCGAGCCGAACCCATGGAACGCAGCCCGTCTCCGAAGATTCTACGCCTAGCGCCAGACTCAGAGTTCGTCTCCCTCCTCCGTCCACCTTTTATATTTTCGCTGTCTCTTGTTCCCCTCCTTCTTCCCCCTTTTTTTAAAGCCTTTGACGGGCTGATCTGCGCATTGTTCGCACACACTTGATGTGCTACTCGCACTCATTATACCTGGGGGCTTCTTTAACAGAAGCTTATATTATACGGGCTTCATGCCCAACACATGTGTCATACTTCCGCATGTACCTTTTATTCACCATTATATGCATCGATATGACTTAAGTTTTGGCCAAGCTGGGTTGCCTGGCTCCTGTGCTTACCCCTACGTTCCCGATTGTTCGGCTAGGAGGTAAAGGGAGCACCTCTGCGATTGTTACTGCCGGGTCAGCCGGATGTGTACCTCAGACTGGGTGAAGCCAAAAGCTAGCATTCTTAAGGGAATATTCGGTCGGTGACTTGAAAGATGATTTATTACTTATTTACTTATCTGCCCCCAGATGCTTTTTCTGCTCTCTTCGCAGTACGGACATGCACCTTAGGGCATGCCTCCCAAGGAAAGGAACCCCTAACGGAAATATTCTCCCAAGAAGATGTTTCTTACTAACCATGTAATATAACATAACTAGTTGGGCACTTGTCTGATAAAGCACTAATGACCCCTACGCCTGGTCTCCATGCATGCCCCTGTTTTTCTAACCGTTAGGGTATTCGGACACACTCCGGATTGTTGGGTCCCGAGGTTGAAGAGAAAAGGTCCGCAAAGACAAACGATCTACAATCCAGCTAGAAGGCATTTTACATGTCATTTTAAAATTACATCGTCAAATTGACTGATTGATCTCCTCTTCAATCCCATCTAACAGGTTGTCTAGTTTACAGTCCCGTTGGGAATATTTCGCGGCCAACTCTACTTGGCCGTACATTAAGCTCACCGGGATCTCCTTCCCATAGGGCCCCACAGGTCCGACCTCGGCCATGTGGTTTGGATCAGCCTTCGTGTACCGTGTCTTCACCATGGCCCAGGCCTCTCTTGCGCCTTGACGGCAGGCCGATATCTTCCATAGACGGAAGCACTGCCGTACTCCCTGAAGCTTGTCAGCAAGCCCTCCAAGACCCTCGGGTAGGGAGACAAACGGCAATAAGGCCTGGACGATGCCGCTCATTGTCTGCCGAATACGTTCGTGCAGTTGCAGCAGCTCGGGAAGAAGGTCACCCGTGGAACCAGGAATTTCCTCCGCCGGACGACCCGTGAGCACACCTACAGACACATTTTTGTCAATCGACTTCCTCGCCGAACTCTTCTTTTCAAAAGAGTTCGCTCAAGCACTTATTGTAAATGCCACGACGAAGCCGCCGATTCTCCTTTACGGAGTCAGACAGCTGGACCCGAACATCTTTTAGTTCTTCGCCCAGCTGGATGTTGGCATCTTGGAGTTTGTTCCTCTCCTGCTGCACCCTCATAAGCACCTTCTCGCCGGCCTTCAGCTGGTGTAGCACATGTTGCTTGTCCAGTTCCAGTCCGGCACCCTCTGCAATTTTATTGTCAGACTTACGCACACGCCGCACTTCATAAACTACTTATCTTTTCGAAGTATGTATTACCAGAAGGGGTCTCTATGGCTCCCCTTCCGGCGGCTAGTGCGGCCTCAAGTTGGGCCTTGCACTCTTGAAGCTCCTGGGACAGATAGCTATTCTTCTCCGTAAGATCCTGCATATACAAATGATCCTTAAATCAGTTATTCTAACTATTTTAAGTCTCGGGGGCTACTGGCATATATAACTATTAAAATTCCTCACCCGTATGTCTTTCACATACTGCTCCGTGGCTCTAGTTAGACCATCTTGAGCGGCATGCAGGTGCGCGTCTCCCACATTAAAGGCACTCAGTGCCTCCGGAGAGAAACACGCGTCACGAAGAACCGTCCGGCGGCGCCTATGATTCATGGCGCTCTCCACCTCAGACCTGGTGGCGGACAGCCTGTCGGCATCCTCCGTTGGAGGAGCATCCGGCTCATGCCTTGTGTTCGCCTCCCCTTCCGGACAACGCGTTGGAGCATGGCTGGCGGAGGCTTGATTGGCAACCTCTCCAGACACTGTCCGGCGAGCGCTCTTTCTCCAGGAAAAATCATGAGCGTTAATATACCTCCTAGGGATCTTTCCCTTAAAAACGGCGGTGCGCTGTACCGTTGCGGTGACGTTTCGATTCGCGCCGCACTCCTCTTCCGCCTGCTGGGCCGAACTGACCCTTGTTGGTCAGCCGCCGCGGGTTCAGCTTCCCGCCTTAAAGGCGCCTCCTGCGGAGCACCGTTGGTACACGGTGGTCAGAAATAAGCATGGACCAAGTAATGGTGTCATGACTCCGGTCGTAGTCACCTGGGAAGCCGGAGATAAACCGGGGTAGTCAGTCGTAATGGCGACTAGAGCATTGTCCATGCTAAGTTGGTGGAACACCCCGTCAATCAGCTCCACCTTTATGTCCGGATCCTCTTCGGAGGCCGGATCAAGGGATCGTCCCAGATCCTCAGGCTGTGGAGTCAGGCTTTGTATGCCCTCCATGTCCCGGTGCAGCTCCTGCGTCAAAATCACAAAGTGAGACACTTGACTTTGGGAATATGGATCGGATAGATAAACGTCCGCTTACCCAGCTCCGAGGGTTATTCATGGAGAATCCATTCAATGGACTCGTGCGGAGGAAGTCCTCCTTCTCCCCCTTGTACAAGCCGGACAGGATCTTCACCAGATCGGCGGCCGATCCCGGCCCCTTGCGGCCATGACGGGTGGCGTCATCCTCCCCGTTGAAATCCCACATGGGGTGGCCCCTATATTGGAGCGCTGCACCCCTCGCATAATGCACGTGGCCATGACTCCAATCATGGTCAATCCGGAGTGGGCCAGTAACCTTATCCGGCCCATCAGATATTGGACGCTCCCATCATCTTCCCGTTGAGGGCTCCGCGGGCGCCAACTTGGGCATTTCTTCAAGGGAGCGTTGCTGAACTCCGGGAGGCCGATCCGAACTGGATCCGGCAGTGGGGCGTCTTCCATATAAAACCATTCCGAAGGCCAGTCTTCAGACGCCTTTTTCGGGGTTCCGGATAGATATCCGGTCCCGGCGATGCGCCATATTTCGGCTCCGCCCACTTGATATATCGAGCCCTTGTGAGAGCGGGGTACGAGGCAAAACAATCTCTTCCACAGTGCAAAATGGGGATCAATGCCCAAGAACAGCTCGCAAAGAGCTACAAAGCCCGCGATGTGCAAAATAGAGGCAGGTGTAAGGTGGTGAAGCTGGAGTCCATAGAACTCCAGGAGCCCCCGGAGAAACGGATGTATGGGAAATCCGAGTCCCCTTATTAGATAAGGGACGAAGCATACCCGCTCTCCTCTGGAGGGATTGGGGACGCTCTCCGCCTGCTTTTCACCCTTGTAGGTGGCCAGTCCGGCTCGAACCGGAACCATGAAGGCCGGGGGAAGATATCCCTTTGCTTGGAGCGCCACTAGCTCGCTATGCGGAACTGAACATCTCCTCCAATCTCCTGGCTGAGGGCTGGGGGCGCGAGAGGAGGAGCCGCGTCGACTATCCATGATGGAATGGATTTTTGTCAGAGGCGCTTTGATGAGTACTTGCGGAAAAAGGATGGTGTGATTTGGATCTAGATCCTCGCCTCTCTTATAGGCAGCTCATTCGTGCGGCTAGGGGTAAAACGCAAAAATACCCTAGCTTTTCGCATTCATATGACACGTGGAAGAGGGCCATTATTGGACGTGGAAGCCAAGGAGCGCAACATTTATAAGGAAGCCGGACACCATTCGGCAGGCACATGGAATTTGAAGGAGAGCCCGCCTTGCAACGCCGAAGACAATATACGCGCCGGACTCATCGTCATTGAAGCCTGGTTCGGGGGCTACTGAGGGAGTCCCAGATTAGGGGGTGTCCGGATAGCCGAACTATCATCATCGGCCGGACTCCAAGACTATGAAGATACAAGATTGAAGACTTCGTCCCGTGTCCGAATGGGACTTTCCTTGGCGTGGAAGGCAAGCTTGGCGATACGGATATGTAGATCTCCTACCATTGTAACCGACTCTGTGTAACCCTATCCCTCTCCGGTGTCTATATAAACCGGATGGTTTTAGTCCGTAGGGCATAATAACAATCATGCCATAGGCTAGCTTCTAGGGTTTAGCCTCCTTGATCTCGTGGTAGATCTACTCTTGTAATACCCACATCATCAATATCAATCAAGCAGGACGTAGGGTTTTACCTCCATCAAGAGGGCCCGAACCTGGGTAAAACATCATGTCCCTTGTCTCCTGTTACCATCCGCCTAGACGCATAGTTCGGGACCCCCTACCCGAGATCCGCCGGTTTTGACACCGACATTGGTGCTTTCATTGAGAGTTCCTTTGTGCCGTCGCAATCAGGAAGGATGCCTCTTCCCGTCTTTAAAGACGGTACCATCGCCAAAGGAGCTTTGGCCGCCGGTCAAGCTATCCGGCTAGGTGGTTTTCTTATGACCACCTGTTCGGCCACCGCTTCGACGATGACCTCTCGGGTCATCAAAAGCGATCTTCGCATCAACTCGGAATTCGCCGAGCAGCTGGATCCGATGGAGCTCTCTTCCGTAAACGAGCTCTTGGATCGCATCGCCGCCCTGGGAGTCGCTACAGACTACGATCAGATTGGGCTTAAAACTGATCTGAGAGAAATTAACTCTCCCCAGGCTACCCACCATGTTGCTGTGGTAGAAGAACAACGCGGCGACTCTTCTTCTATGTTAAAAACCAGTTATGTCCGGATTCCCAATCCCTCCATGCCGGATTCCCGCGGAGGGACGGACGTCAATCGAGTACTGAACCTAAAGTCAGACAGCGGACTAGATTCGTTGAATGACCTCCAGCAATCCAAGCTTCCAAATCCGGAAACTCCTCGGCCTTTGAGCCTCAGATTGGGCGGGGTTCCAAATTTAGTTCCACCCACCCACCCAAACACAAGCGATCTATCTCAAATACGGCAAGAGCCCGATGAAACAGTACATCATTACTGGGCCAGATTCCTCCTGGTTATGGACAGGATAAAGGACTGCCATGTGGAAAGTGCAATCTCTATTTTTTGCAACAATTGCACGTACAAGGGAATCATGAATGCCATAAGTCGTCGCGAAGTCACGCGCTTTGCCGACCTGGTGACCATAGTACGAAAATACTGTGCAATGGAGAGTGCCTGGAAAACCAAAACTAGATTTTGGGACAATCCGGCCCTGAACACAACCCTAGTCCGGAATAAAAGGGTGCACCATGCTCAAGCACCTGGGTCAAAAACCAAAAAGCAAAAAACCCCTAAAGGGTACGGAACCGTACTGAAGGGATGGCTCAGCGGACCCTGCAAAATCCATAATACAGAGGGCGCCACTCCAACACATAGCCTTCGAGCATGTTGGATACTATGGCAGGTGGCCAAAAGTGGCGAAGGGCTTTTAGCCCCGGAGAACCAGCCCAACAGTACCAGTACGGTATTAATAGTCTTCGAGACTTTCACATCAAATAATATGCGGAAACGAACAATCCGCAGCCTCGCCGAAGTCTACCAAGTAGCAAGAACAAATCCATGGAGCGACACGGCTATCAGCTTCAATGCCAGCGACGAACCTAAATTCCGAACAGCCCGAGCACCAGCCGCATTGGTCCTCAGTCCAATAGTGGACGGCTTTCGTCTAACCAAGGTACTCATGGATGGTGGCAGAGGATTAAACCTCATCTACGAGGAAACCCTCCAAAAAATGGAAATAGACTGGAGCCGCATTGAGCGAAGCAGCACAACCTTTAGAGAAATAATCCCTAGTCGGGAAGTACGCTGCACAGGAAAAATCACACTAGATGTGGTGTTCGGCTCGCCGGACAACTACAGGTCCGAGGAAGTCATGTTCCAAGTGGCCCCGTTCAGCAGCGGATATCACGCTCTATTAGGGCGAGAGGCATTCACAATTTTCCAAGCCATACCCCATTACGGGTACATGAAGCTCAAAATGCCCGGGCCCAATGGAATCATCACACTGGTCAGTGATCTGGACATAGCACTCCGCATCGAAAATAAGACAACCGCACTAGCCCTAGAGAACTCTAGCCCTAGAGAACTCTACCCCTAGAGAACTCTTCTTGGATCGTATGCACTTATGATTGGAACTCTAGCAAGCATCTGCAACTACTAAAGATCATTAAGGTAAAACCCAACCATAGCATTAAAATATCAAGTCCCCTTTATCCCATACGCAACAATCCCCTTAGTCGGGTTTAAGCTTCTGTCACTCTAGCAACCCACTATAAGCGAATCATGAATGTATTGCAACACCCTACAGCGTGAATCCCTCACGCTTGCGCGACACGGAGGGCACAATAGGACAGCAACATAACCACAAGCAAATTAAACCAATCATAGCAATTCATAAATCACCGGTAGGACAACGAAAAACTACTCAGACATCATAGGATGGCAACACATCATTGGATAATAATATGAAGCATAAAGAACCATGTTCAAGTAGAGGGTACAGCGGGTTGCGGAAGAGTGGACCGCTGAATAGAGATGGGGGAAGGTGATGGAGATGTTGGTGAAGATGGCGGAGGTGTTGGTGAAGATCGTGGTGATGATGATGGCCCCAGGCGGTGTTCCGGCGCCACCGGAAGCAAGGGGGAGAGAGCCCCCCTTCTTCTTCTTCTTCTTCTTCCTTGACCTTCTCCCTAGATGGGAGAAGGGTTTCCCCTCTGTTCCTTGGCTCTCATGGCGTGGGAGGGGCGAGAGCCCCTTCGAGATTAGATCTGTCTCTGTGTCTCTCTCTCTGTTTCTGCGCTCTCAGATTCTGCCCTTTCACCGTTTCTTTTATATCCGGAAATCTGTATCTCCGATTGGGGTGAATCTTTTGCACATATTTTTCTCATAAAATTAGCTTTCTTGCAGCAAAAGAAGAGCGTCAATCGCCTTACGGGGTGCCCATGAGGGTCCAAGGCATGCCTGCCTCGTGGCCCCCTTGGGCATCGTCTCACGTTGATTCTTCCTCCCAAAAATCACAAATATTCCAAAATAATTCTTCATCCGTTTTTATCCCGTTTGGACTCTGTTTGATATTGGGTTTCTGCGAAACATAAAACATGCAACAAATAGGAACTGGCACTGGGCACAGGATCAACATGTTAGTCCCAAAAAATAGTATAAAAAGTTGCCAAAAGTATATGAAAGTTGAATAATATTGGCATGGAACAATAAAAATTTATAGATACAACGGAGACGTATCAGCAACCCCAAGCTTAATTCCTGCTCGTCCTCGAGTAGGTAAATGATAAAAAGATAATTTTTGATGTGGAATGCTACCTAGCATAATCTTGATCATATATCTGATCATGGCATGAATATTAAGACATGAGTGATTCAAAGCAATAGTCTATAATTTGACATAAAAACAATAACACTTCGAGCGTACCAATAAAGCAATCATGTCTTTTCAAAACAACATGGCCAAAGAAGGTTATCCCTACAAAATCATATAGTCTGGTTGTTGCTCTATCTTCATCACACAAAGTATTTAATCATGCACAACCCCGATGACAAGCCAAGCATTGTTTCATACTTTAGTAATCTCAAACTTTTACAACTTTCACGCAATACATGAGCGTGAGCCATGGACATAGCACTATGGGTGGAATAGAATATGATGGTGGAGGTTGTGTGGAGAAGAGAAAAAGGGGGAAAGTCAGACATCGACGCGGCTAATCAACGGGCTATGGAGATGCCCATTAATTGATGTCAATGCGAGTGAGTAGGGATTACCATGCAACGGATGCACTAGAGCTATAAGTGTATGAAAGCTCAAACTGAAACTAAGTGGGTGTGCATCCAACTTGCTTGCTCATGAAGACCTCAGGCATTTGAGGAAGCCCATCGTCGGAATATACAAGCCAAGTTCTATAATAAAAATTCCCACTAGTATATGAAAGTGAAAGCATAGGAGACTCTCTCTATGAAGAACATGGTGTTATTCTGAAGCGCAAGTGTGGTAAAAGGATAGTAACATTGCCCCTTCTCTCTTTTTCTCTCATTTTTTTATTTATTTTCTTCCTTTTTTTGAATAGGCTTCTTTGGCTTCTCCTTATATCTTCCTCATATAGAGTCATATCTTTGTTCTAGATATCAAGTTGTAATATTGAGTTGTAAGTAAATAAAAGTGTGATGATGATCATTATTAGAGCATTGCCCCAGTGAGGAAATAATGATGGAGACTATGATTCCCCCACAAGTCGGGATGAGACTCCGGACTTAATAAAAAAAGGACGGGATGTGCAATGATCTAGCGTAGCAATGACATCAAAAAAATGGACAAGCCATGAAAACATCATGCTAGCTATCTTACGATCATGCAAAGCAATATGAAAATAAATGCTGAAGTCATGTATATGATGATGATGGAAGTTGCATGGCAATATATCTCGGAATGGCTATGGAAATGCCATAATAGGTAGGTATGGTGGCTGTTTTGAGGAAGATATAAGGAGGTTTATGTGTGATAGAGCGTATCATATCACGGGGTTTGGATGCACCGGCGAAGTTTGCACCAACTCTCCAAGTGATAAAGGGCAATGCACGGTACCGAAGAGGCTAGCAATGATGGAAGGGTGAGAGTGCGTATAATCCATGAACTCAACATTAGTCATAAAGAACTCATATACTTATTGCAAAAATCTACAAGCCATTGAAAACAAAGTACTACGTGCATGCTCCTAGGAGGATAGATTGGTAGGAAAAGACCATCTCTCGTCCCCGACCGCCACTCATAAGGAAGACAATCAATAAATAAAATTGTGCTCCAACTTCATCACAAAGCGGTTCACCATACGTGCATGCTACGGGAATCACAAACCTCAACACAAGTATTTCTACTAATCCACAGTCGCCCACTAGCATGGCTCTAATATCACCACCTTTATATCGCAAAACTATTGCAAGGAATCAAACATATCATATTCAGCGATGTACAAGTTTTATGTAGGATTTTATGACTAACCATGTGAATGACCAATTCCTGTCATCTCTCTAAATAGATATAAGTGAAGCAAGAGAGTTTGATTCTTTTTACAAAATATATGCCCACGCTCTAACAAATATAAGTGAAGTAAAAGAGCATTCTACAAATGGCGGTTTTCTATGTGAAGAGAAACAGGCAATCTAGACTTCAAATGATATAAGTGAAGCACGTGAAGCATTCTATAAAGCCACACTCAAAAGATATAAGTGAAGTGCAATGAGCATTCTATAAATCAACCAAGGACTATCTCATACCAGCATGGTGCATAAAAGAAAAATGAAAACTAAATGTCAAAGACGCTCCAAGATTTGCACATATCACATGAACGAAACGAATCGGAAAACATACCGATACTTGTTGAAGAAAGAGGGGATGCCTTCCGGGGCATCCCCAAGCTTAGACGCTTGAGTCTCCTTGAATATTTACTTGGGGTGCCTTGGGCATCCCCAAGCTTAGATGCTTGAGTCTCCTTGAATATTTACTTGGGGTGCCTTGGGCATCCCCAAGCTTGAGCTCTTGCCTCTCTTCCTTTTCCTCATATCGAGACCTCCTCGATCAAACATTTCATCCACACAAAACTTCAACAGAAAACTAGTAAGATCCGTTAGTATAATAAAGCAAATCACTACTCTAAGTACTGTTGCAAACCAATTAATATTTTGTTTTTGCATTGTGTCTACTGTAATATAGCTTTTCCATGGCTTAATCCACTGATATAAATTGATAGATTCATCAAAACAAGCAAACTATGCATCCAAAACAGAATCTATCTTAAACAGAACAGTCTGTAGCAATCTGAACATTCACCATACTTATGGTACCCCAAAAATTCTACCAAAATTAGGAAAAATAAACAATTTGTACATAAAGACAGTGCAATAATAATCAGAACCGTTTGACGTTCCATTAAAAAATGTAAAATCGCGCACTACAGCCAAAGTTTCTGTCCTGCACCGTACAAACCAACAAGCATTGTAAACATCCTAAAGGCAAACCTTGGCACATTATTTTTATAATACAATGGAATTGTACAAGGGGATAATTATTTTTGATGAAAAGTTTCTATAATTAAGATTCACAAAGTTTCTGTGAGCATGAACAAAGTTCTAGGAGCTCTCCCACTTCAACAATGCTTGTCTTTCTCACTTTCACTTTCCTTTTTGAAAAGTTTTGGGTTCCCCTCTTTATTTTTTGTTTTTAAACTATATGAAAGCACTCAACAGAAGTAAATGACTCTCTTAAACTTCTGGGTTGTCTCCCTGGCAGCGCTTTCTTTAAAGCTATTAAGCCAGGCATATAGTGCTCAAGTAATGGATCCACCCGGATCCCAAGGTATATCAAAGCCAATTTTATTTAACAATGATTTGTAATTTAGTAGTGAGCAAAAAGTAACATATATCATGCAACAACGAAGTCTAACTCTCTTCCTATGCATCGGCATGTCATAAAAGACAATTCATGCACACATAGTAAAGGCCAATGCATAGTATAAGTAGTTTCTTGCAATTTTATCGTGTTGGAAACATAGAGAGGTGGAGATATAGTTCCTCTCTCATAATAATTGCAAGTAGGAGAAGCAAGCACATGCATATTACATTCAGCAAAATTATCATGTGCAATAGTAAAAGGCAACCCATCAATATAATCCCTAATAAGCACAAACTTCTCCAATATAGTGTAGTCGAGAGAATTCAAAAAGATAATAGGACTATCATGTGTGGGTGCAATAGCAACAATTTCATGTTTAACATAAGGAACTATAGAAAGTTCATCTCCATAAGCATAATTCATATTGGCATCTTGGCCACAAGCACAGCAAGCATCATCAAAAAGGGATATTTCAAGAGAATCAACGAGATCATAGCAATCATCCTTAGGTAAGAACGAAGGGACATTAAATAATGTATGAGTTGGAGGGTTAATCTCATTAGAAGGTGGGCACGGGTAGCTAATCCGCTCTTCCTCCTTTTGTTCTTCGCTCTCCTCATCATCTTTTTCATCCAATGAGCTCACAGTTTCATCAATTCCTTCTTCCATAGACTCCTGCAGAATATTAATCTCTTCTTGGACAGCGGAGGCTTTCTCAATAACTGCATCAATATTGGAATTGAATTCATAATTCTCATAGCAATATTTAAGTATAGCAAAAAAATTAGGTCTATAAACTGAATCATCAAAATCGTCAAACTCTTTAAACATAGATTCAATCTCATAAGCACCCACAAAAGCAACGAATTCTTCTATTTGTTCCACATCATAGTAATCATAGATACCATTAGCATAATAAGCCAAGGTTTTATCATCATTGAATTCGCATGAGAAGGGAAGGAGTGGAGCCTTCATCCTAGAGCAACAAGTATAATCATATCTCAAGCATAGTTGCCTAGCATACCAATACAACATATTAATTTGATCCCATAATAGTATCCCTTTTTGTGTCAAGCGATAATCCCTAAAGTATTCATGTTGATCCAACATGTCTCCCATAACATAATTGAATGGGGTTTTCTTAGGATTATCAAAGTAGTACATAATTTCTTTCACATAACGAGCATCGAGGGTTTTAGGAGGTTCCCCATCTCCATGAGTAGCAAGTACACCTAATTTTTTGGTATTTCGTGTTCCATATCCATAACTAAAGATAGAGAACGACTAAGAACATCAAATAAAAATTACTTAGTGATAAAGCAAACAAGCACACACGAGAATATTCACTCCACGCTATGACTCCCCGGCAACGGCGCCAGAAAAAGGTCTTGATAACCCACAAGTGTAGGGGATAATTGTAGCCTCTTTCTATAAGTAAGAGTGTCGAACCCAACGAGGAGCTAAAGGTAGAACAAATATTCTCTCAAGTCCTATCTACCACTGATACGACTCTACACATGCTTAGTGTTCGCTTTACCTAGAACAAGTATGAAACTAGAAGTACTTTGTATGTGTTGTTGGATAGGTTTGCAAGATAATAAAGACCACGTAAATAAAAATTAGGAGCTGTTTAGATAAAGAAGCAATAAAGTAAATATAACGAGTGTGGAAAAGTGGTGGTAGGAGTTGTGAAATTTTCCCTAAGAAATCGACTACTTTACTAGACCGATGGCAAGTTTTATGTGGGAGAGGCATAAGCTAACATACTTTCTTTTCTTGGATCATATGCACTTATGATTGGAACTCTAGCAAGCATCCGCAACTACTAAAGATCATTAAGGTAAAACCCAACCATAGCATTAACATATCAAGTCCCCTTTATCCCATACGCAACAATCCCCTTACTCGGATTTAAGCTTCTGTCACTCTAGCAACCCACTATAAGTGAATCGTGAACGTATTGCAACACCCTACAGCGGGAATCCCTCACGCTTGCGCGAGAGGGCACAATAGGACAGCAACATAACCACAAGCAAATTAAACCAATCATAGCAATTCATCAATCACCAGTAGGACAACGAAAAACTACTCAAACATCATAGGATGGCAACACATCATTGGATAATAATATGAAGCATAAAGCACCATGTTCAAGTAGAGGGTAGAGCGGGTTGCTGGAGAGTCGCTGAATAGAGATGGGGGAAGGTGGTGGAGGTGTTGGTGAAGATGGAGGAGGTGTTGGTGAAGATCGCGGTGATGATGATGGATCCCGGCGGCGTTTCAGCGCCACCAGAAGCAAGGGGGAGAGAGCCCCCCTTCTTCTTCTTCTTCTTCCTTGACCTTCTCCCAAGATGGGAGAAGGATTTCCCCTCTGGTCCTTGGCTCCCATGGTGTGGGAGGGGCGAGAGCCCCTCTGAGATTGGATATGTCTCTCTGTCTCTCTCTGTTTCTGCGGTCTCAGATTTGTCGTTTCTTTTATATCCGGAGATCCATAACTCCGATTGGGGTGAATCTTTTGCCCAGATTTTTCTCATAAAATTAGCTTTCTTGCGGTAAAAGAAGAGCGTCAACTGCCTTACGGGGTGCCCACGAGGGTCTAGGGCGCGCCTGCCCCCCTGGGGTGCGCCTAGGGCTGGAAAAAAAGCTCGAAGCTCGCGAGCTAAACAAGTAGCTCGTGACTCGGCTCGAATCGACTCGAACTCGAAGAATAATGAGTCGAGCCGAGCTTTAGTTTAAGATCGTTTATAGACCAAGTTAAATGAGCCAATCTCACGAGTACTCGTGTAACTCGTTAGGCTCGATACAATAGATCATCCACTCCCAATACAAAGAAAGATCAGCCACTAAACTGCCTACGTCCCAGGCGCACAACCCAAGGCCGAGCAGTTGAAGGCCTAGCCTCCTAGGAGACTCACGAGTTACAATAAAATTACAATTGTATAGTGACATATATGTTTAACATATACATAATCATTTTTATCATATTTGAGGGCTTTATGTTTATATCTTAAACGAGCTTAACAAGCTAAACGAGCCAGCTCGCGAGTTATACGAGTCGAGCCAATCTTGGGTTTGAGCTCGTTATAGTAACGAGTCGAGTCGAGCTAGCTCGTTAAAGAAACAAGCTCTAGCGAGTCGAGCCGAGCTGGCTTGACTCGGCTCGAATTCCAGCCCTAGGTGCGCCCCCTGCCTCATGGCCCCCTTGGGCACCGTCTCGTGTTGATTCTTCCTCCCAAAAATCACAAATATTCCAAAATAATTCTCCGTCCATTTTTATCCCGTTTGGACTCTGTTTGATATTGGGTTTCTGCGAAACATAAAACATGCAACAAACAAGAACTGGCACTGGGCACTGGATCAATATGTTAGTCCTAAATATAGTATAAAAAGTTGCCAAAAGTATATGAAAGTTGAATAATATTGGCATGGAACAATCAAAAATTATAGATACGACGGAGACATATCAGTAGGGTTAGTGAAAGACTTGCTCAAGCTACAATAATTCCTAGCTTCAAAATCTTAGGGTCACACAAAAATACTCTTGTGCATATGTTCTTTTTGCTCCCATGCCGGATGTCCGGGCTTCCATCCGGATGTCCGGGCCGCACCCCGGATATCTGTCTCACTCGCTGGATGTCTGGCCCACTGCTTTTTTAGACACCAGTAGGTCTGCACGTTCTTGTCCGGATGTCCGGCTCCCTATCATCCTGACTCCAATAGGTTTGCACGCAGTTGCAGGACGTCCGGGCTTTGCCCGGATGTCCGGGGTTTCCTAACATGCTGGATGTCCGGGCTTTGGCCCCAGATATCCGGCCCCTCTATTTTCTGCTCTGCTTTTGCCTTGTTCTTCGAGTGCCTTGCCAGGCCGAATGTCCAGCCCCTAGCCCGGATGTCCGTCCTGGCCGTTCACTTGCACTACAACGGCCATATTTGTGCTCACACTATATATAGCCCTTATTCCCCACGGGAGAGGGTTAACCATTCACTTTGAACAAGCCCTAGAACACATTTCACTTTCTCTCTCACTCCTCCACACCAAATCTTAGATCCCCAAGGGATTTGAGAGCATTTGAGAGAAGTTGTCTGATCAAGTGATAGATCCACTCCTTCCCCTTCTTTGCACGAAAGGAATTCTTGATTTGAGCAAGTCCTAAGCTTTTCCTCATCGTTCTTGTTACTCTTGGAGGTTGGAGACTCCTAGGGGTAGGAGTCTTTCGGAGAGGAATCGACCATTGTGATTACCCCCGGAAAAGCTTGTGAGGATTTGGAGACCATCCCAAGGTCTACCACTAGTGGTTGAGAAATGCCTTCGTGGTGTTGTCTCAAAGAGAGAATAGGGTGAGCCTTCGTAGCATTGGTGTGCCTTCATGGTAACATCCACCTCTCTAAACGGTGACGTAGCTTCCCTCCAAGGAAGTGAACATCTGCATACATCCTCGTCTCTCGGAGTTGCGGTTATTCCTAACCCTAACCCCCTACTTGTGGTTACTTGTCTCTTGCACTTATGTTTATCATATTGTGCTTGCTTACTCATATATTTGTGCCACTTGTTTATCTTGCTTAGCTCTTAGTGTCATACTTGCAATTGTTAGGCTTACTTACATATTCCGCGTTATTGCCTGAAATTGCTAAGTAACAATTAAAATTTGTAGTTGTACCTATTCACCCCCCTCTAGGTCCATCTTGATCCTTTCAATTGGTATTAGATCCTCGTGCTCTATTCTTGTGGCTTAACCGCCCAAGAGCGAGATGAACCCTGATGAGACTCCCCTTGTTACAGATCCGAAGAGTACGGGCGCGGCTTCCACGGAAGCCAAGTCCTTCACTTCAGAGGATCTGGAACGAGCTCTTGCTAAGCAAAAGGAGGAGCATGATGCCTATCTTGAGTCCTTGGTCCAAATGAGGATAGACACACTAACCACGATGCTTGCACCTCTTTCTGGTGGTGCGGCCTCGAGGCCAGCTGTGCCTACTCCACCACTTGGCCCTCAAGTAATGAAAACTCCAGTGTTCCTTGGCTTTATGCAAGACCTCAAATAGAGAAACCTAAGTATAACCCTCAAGGCAAACCTCCTCTACTTGATGACACTACCGATTTTGCTTTGTGGAGAGTTGCTATGCAGGATCATCTTTGTTATGGAAATGATGAGATGTTGGAGATCTTGGAGTATGGCTACCAAGCTGTTGACCCAAAGAATATTACTCCAAGAGAGGTTTATGATAAGAATCTCAATGACACAGCAACCATGTGCATAAGAAGAGGTACGACTGACAAGCAAAGCAGACCATACATACATATCACAAGTGCCAAGGAATTATGGGATAGCATTGTGAGGACCAAGACCGGTACTTCCACTCTCCGGCTTGCTCAATATGAAACTGCCAAGGGTCAATTGCAAAACCTTTGTATGGACAAAGGTGAATATCCCAAGCAACTACTTGAGCATCTCATGACTCTCACCGCCAACATTGAGCCATGTGAATGTGACAAGACTCAAGATGGATTCAACTTGACTAAGTGATTTCTCGTGGATAAGTTGCTTCATGCTCTTGCTCCATGTCATCATCAAATGGTGTGGGACATAAGACAACACCATGGATTCAAGGAAATGACTCCAGATGACATCATATCCACTTTCTAACTATTTGAAGAGTCAAAGGCAAATGCCACAAAACATCTTGCCATGCATGGCACCTCAACATCAAAGATCAATCTTGCATTGAAGGCCAAGCATGTATGTGAAGAAGAGCAAAGTGAAGAAGAAGAAGATGAGGAGGAGGAGGATGGTGATGAGATTGACTCATATGAGAGCCCGTCATATGAAGACATTGCTCTCTTTGTCAAGAAGTTTAGTGCAGGAAAATTCAAGGGAAGGTTCCAAAAGAAGAAAGTGAGGAAATGCTACAACTGTGAAGAAACCAACAACTTCTCCAACGAGTGCCCTTATGAGAAGAGAGAAGATAAACCAAGGTTTCCCAAGAAGAATTTGCCAAATCCTTTGAACTCCAAGCTCAAGAAGAGAGATGGGAAAGAAATGGTTGCTCATGAAGAATCCGATCCGGATGATGTTAGTGGTGCTGCCGGAGTTGCTCAAGATTCTCAAAACACCTTGAGGCTAGTGAACAAGAGTGGTGCTATGGTCACCTATAACTACATGAAAGACTACAAGGGCAACGCTCACAAGTTCCTAATGGAAAAAGCAGTGGTAGAAGATGGAGAGGACCAAAGCTCTCTGGACAAGGTCAAGGTAACCCCACGTTCAAATCCTCCTCTCTTCACCCCGTCTAATCCTAGTGATGAGTATCTTGATGCGGAGGAAAGTTATGAGGATGATGATATAGATGATCCTATGCTTGCTAAACTTAATAAGTTCATGTGCTCCCTCAAAGGAAAGAAGCTCACTATGGAGATGGTGAGTAAGCACACCATCTCCATTAAAGAACTCGAAACCCTCGTCACTGAGTGTCGGGTGGTAGGTGCGACATATGCCAACGGATGGCTTATCATTGTGGGAGCCAGTAAGACATCGCCGTGCCTGGAAGCGGGATGGGGCGAAGACATGCACGCCGGCGGATCTTACCCAGCTTCGGGGCTCTCCGTGGAGATAACACCCCTACTGCTGCTCTGCGGGGTCTCCGCATGATCACTAGATCAACAGGTAGCTACAAGATGCTCCTTGAGCTGTTCGGTGGCAGGAGGAAGAAGGGCAAGGCTAGCTCTCTCCCCTCCCGATTGTGGTGTCTAAAACTCTCAGTGTTCAACCCTTTGCATGGGTGTCCCAGGGGGTTTATATAGGCCTACCCCCCGGGGGTACAATGGTAATCCGGCTGGGCGCGGGCCCTGGCCGTCAGTGTCTACAACCGTCGTCTTCTCCGCCGGCTTCTGGGGCCCGACGACTGGTGGGTCCCGTCGGGGGCTGGTTACTGTGGCCTCGCCTCTGATGACGAGGGTTCTGTTGAGGTAAGCATGGCTACAGTGCCGCCGCCTTACGGGCTCCCACTATAGCCATACTGCGTCTCATCTTCTTAATGGTGTGCGCGCCCCGAGGGGAGCAAGCCGGCTACTGGAAGCCGGCCCGGCCTTGGACCGGCTAGGGAAGGCCAGGCCGCCTTCGGATGTCTCTCTGACCGAAGGGGCCCGCCGCCTGCGGGCCGTACTGGCATCCCGTCGTGGATGGCGTCATGATTCTCATGGCAACAGTGCCACGCCGGACAGGGGATGGCCGCCCCGTACAGCGTACTGTGGCCATGTATCTTCCGGGATTCGGGGGTGGCAGGGTTTGCTGTAGCCACGCTCCGTCCCGTCACCGTTATGGGTGATGGTCTCTAGAATGCGGCGTTCGGCCGCCTGCTTCTTGGAGTCGGCCCTTCGCGGGCCGCCTTCTGGGAGTCGGTCTTTCATGGGTCGTCTTCTTGGAGTCGGTCCTTCATGGGCCGGCTCCTTGGAGTCATCCCGATCATGGCGCCCTCCAAAGGTTTGTTTTATGGCCGGGCCGGCTTCCACCAGCCGGCTTAGGCGACAGCCGGCTGGAGGAAGGCGGCCCCACATCTTAGGTGCTTCGAGGTACGATCGGCCCGTTGTTTTTTCTGAGGGCCAAAGGGAGCTGGTTAGGCTACCCGTGGTCATTTACTCTGAAGTAGTCCCCGAAGCTGGTTGGGCTTTGCGGCTTGAGGGGAAATCGAGAAGCTCGGCCAGCTTCCTATCCTGAGGAGCCGGCCCTTCTTGCGCGTGCCTTCTCGGTGAAGCTTCCTCAAAATTCGAAGGCGGGAAACAGCAAGCGTGCCAGCCGAGCGGCGGGCTGACCGCCCGCTTTCCGCGCGCCGCGTGGCATCCTTCGGTTGGCAAGGCC